>NC_034598.1:14598088-14618001 GCF_900095145.1 Mus pahari
ATTTTCCAAGCAAATGATTCAAAGAAAAAGTTGGAGTAGCCAATCTAATATCAAATAAAATTGACTTCAAACCCAAAGATATCAAAAAAGACAAGGAGGGGCACTTCATACTCTTCACAGGTAAAAATCTACCAAGATGAACTCTCAATTCTGAAAATCTATGCTCCAAGTACAAGAGCAGCCACATTCATTAAAGAAACTTTAGTAACGCAACAAAGCACAAAATTGCATCTTACACAATAATAGTGGGAGACTTCAATACCCCACTCTCACCAATGGCCTTTCTCTACACAAAGGATAAATAGGATGAAAAAGAAATTAGGGAAATAACACCCTTCTCAATAGTCACAAAAATTATAAAATACCTTGGTGTAACTTTAAGTAAGGAGGTGAAAGATCTGTATGACAAAAACTTCAAGTCTCTGATGAAAGAAACTGAAGATGATCTCAAAAATGGAAAGGTCTCCAACGCTCATGGATCAGAAGGATTAATACAGTAAAAATGGCTATCCTGCTGAAAGCAATCTAGAGATTCAATGCAATCCCCATCAAAATTCCAACTCAATTATTCACTGAAGTAGAAAGATCAATTTTCAAATTCATCTGAATAATAAAAAATATCCCAGGATAGGAAAAACTATTCTCAACAATAAAAGAACCTCTGGGGGAATCACCATGCCTGACCTCAAGCTGTACTACAGAGCAATTGTGATAAAAACTGTATGGTACTGGTACAGTGACAGACAAGTAGATCAATGGAATAGAATTGAAGACCCAGAAATGAACCCACACACCTATGGTTACCTGATCTTTGACAAAGGACCTAAAACCATCCAGAGGAAAAATGACAGCATTTTCAACAAATGGAGTTGGCACAACTGGCTCTTAGCATGCAGAAGAATAGAAATTATCTATTCTCATCTCCTTGTACAACGCCCAAGTTTAAGTGGATCAAAGACATCCACATAAAAACAGAGACACTGAAATTGATAGAGGAGAAAGTGGGGAAAAGCCTTGAAGAAATGGGCACAGGGGAAAATTGCTTAACAGAACAGCAATGGCCTATGCTGTAAGATCAAGAATCAACAAATGGGACCTCATGAAATTGCAAAGCTTCTATAAGGCAAAAGATACTGTCAATAAAACAAAGAGGCCACCTGACTGAGAAAGAATTTTTACCAATCCTAAATCTGATAGGAGACTAATATCTAATATATGCAAAGAGCTCAAGAAGCTGAACTCCAAAAATTCAAATAACCCCATTAAAAATGTAGTTCAGAGTTAAACAAAGGATCCTCAACTGAGAAGTACTGAAGGGCTGAGAAGCACTTGAAAAAATGTTCAACATCCTTAATCATCAGGGAAATGCAAATCAAAACAACCCTGAGTTTTCACTTCACACCAGTCAGAATGACTAAGATCAAAAATTAAGTGGACAGCAGATGATGGTGAGGATGTGGAGAAAGAGGAAGACTTCTCCATTGCTGGTGGGACTGCAAGCTTGTACAACCACTCTGGAAATCAGTCTGGTGGTTCCTCAGAAAACTGAACATAGTACTACCGATAGATCCAGCAATACCACTTCTAGGTATATACCCAGAATATGTTCCAACTGGTAATAAGGACACATGCTCCACTATGTTCATAGCTTCCCTATTTATAATAGCCAGAAGTTGGAAAGTATCCAGATGTCCCTCAACAGAAAAATGGATACAGAAAATGTGGTACATTTATGTAATGGAGTACTACTCAGCTATTCAAAACAATGAATTTATGAAATTCTTAGGCAAATGGATGTATCTGGAGGATATCATCCTGAGTGAGGTAACCCAATCACAAAAGAACTCGCTTGATATGCACTCACTGATAAGTGTATATTAACCCAGATACCTAGAAGATCCAAGATACAATCTCCAAAACACAAGAAATTCAAGAATAAGGAAGACCAATACATGGATACTTCCTTCCGCCCTAAAATAGGAAATAAAATACCCATGAAAGAAGTGGCAGAAACAAAGTTTGGAGCTAAGAGGAAAGAATGGACCATCCACAGACTGCCCCACCCGGAAGTCCATCTCATAATCAGCCATCAAATGCAGACACTATTGCATATGCCAGCAAGATCTTGCTGAAAGGACACTGATATAGCTATTTCTGTGAGGCTATGCCAATGACTGGAAAATATAGAAGTGGATGCCCACAGTCATTTATAAGTTAGAACACAGAGACCCGAATGGAGGAGCTAGAGAAAGTACCCAAGGAACTGAATGGGTCTGCAACACTATCGGTGAAACAACAATATGAACTAATCAGTACCCCCAGAGCTTGTGCCTCTAGCTGCATATATAGCAGAAGATGGCCTTGTCAGCCATCGTTGGGAAGAGATGCCCCCTTGGTTTTGCAACCTTTATATACCCCATACAGGGGAATACCAGTGCCAAGAAGTGGGAGTGGGTAGGCAGGNAAGCAGGGNNGGGGGAGGGTATNGGGGACTTTCAGGATAGCATTTGAAATGCAAATGAAGAAAATATCTAATAAAATAAGCTAAAAAAAAGAAAGAAAACACTGTGAATGTTTAATAATCAAAATACTAAATATACAGAACAAAGAAAGAATATTAAATGGGAAGAGCCTAAGTAATATATAAAGGCAGACCTATCAGAATTACACCTGACTTCTCAACTCAGAATTTAAATGTCAGAAGATCCTGACTAGATTTCTTGAAGACTCTAAGAGACCAAAAATGCTAGCCCAAAATACTGGACCCAACAAAACTCTCAAACACCATATATGTAAAAACTAGAAATTCTATGGCAAAACCAAATTTTAAAAACATCTTTCTACTAATTCAGTTCTATAGAGGATATTAGAAGGAGAATTCCATCACCGAGAGGATCACTGCACCTAAGAAAACAGAAGAATTTAGTCACATCACAACAAATGCAAAAGAAGAGAATCACATACATACATACATATTACCACCTCCAACAACAAAAACATGGAATTACAATCATTAGTTATTTATATCTCTCAACATCATTGGACTCAATTCTCCACTTAAAAGACAAAAGCTAACAGAATGAGTATATAAACAGGATCCATCATTCTACTGCACGCAAGAAACACACCCCAACAATAAAGTTATACACTTTCTCAGAGCTAGGGAATACCTCAGAGTAAAATTTTTCCAAGGAAGTGTTCCCAAGAAACAAGCTGGACTAGCCATTTTAATACCCAATAAAATAGTCTTCCAACCAAAATAATCAAAACAGATAGGGAAGGACATTTCATACTCATCAAAAGAAAAATTTACCAAGATGAAGTCTCAAATTTAACCATCTATGCCACAAATATAAGCATAATCATGTTCATAAAACAAACAAACAAACAACAACAACAACAACAACAACAACAACAAAAACTTCTCTAAATCTCAAAACACTAATTGAAACCCACACAACAATAGGAAAAGATCAATAGGGGAAGATTTCAACACCTCTCTCTCACCAATGGACAGGAGGTCCTTAGAATAAGACCTATACAGGGGCATAATGAAACTAACAAAAGATATGAACCAAATGTATCTAACTGATATATATATTGTTTGGGGGAAAACAAAAGATTAGATCTTCTTCTCAGCAACTCAAAGGATTTTATTTAAAATTGCCTATATAATAGAACACAAAACAAGTGCCAACAGATACAAGAAGATTGAAGAACTCCCTTTCATTCTATCAGATAACCACAGAATTAGACTGGACTTTACTGAAAACTATAGCAGAAGAAATCCCACATACTCGTGGAAATTGAATAAATCTTTACTCAACTATAAACATTCCTTTTAGTACATACTGCCTTATTACAAAATTGGGCTTTCATTTTTATATATTACTTTGTTTTTAAGTTTGTTCCTAACACTTTAATAGATCATTGAACAACAAAAATTTATTGTTCAGAATGCAAAACTTTTTTGAGGTTTTAAAGCTTTTCTTGTGACAGATTTCTAGTATTATTTCTCTATACCCAACAAAATACATGAACATATTTTGTGCTAATATATTTATTTTATTTTACAGTAGTATATTTACTAATTAATATATCCTGACCAAGGATTATCCTCTCCAAATTTCTCCAAGATGCTTTCTACCTACCAAACCACCCAGTGCCATATCATGTCTTTCTTGCCCATTAGAAAGTAAGCAAGGCAATGAAACAAAAAAGAGAGAGAGGGAAAGGGAGAGAAAATCAAAACAAAACAATAAATGTACATACATACAGAAATGTGCATAAAGCAAACCCATACAAACACAAAATCTGAAACCATAATATGGAAGACCTATATTCATATTTAGAGCCCATATGTCTTATGAATTTCATGTCTTCTGAGTGACACATACATTCTTTCTCCTCTATTTATTCTTTGCATATATTTCTCAGTTATGGTTTGATGGTAATGGACTGTTTAGTCTTTTAAAAATATGATTTCTTTTTAATTCTATCAATTCTAGACATCTTAATTTCTGGCAACAGCAGTTTTGGAAAGCTGTTACTTATTTTTCATGGTTTAAAAATATATCATTGCGTCATGTGTACCTGCTATCAAGCAATGCTGGTAAGAGATCTGCTGTTACTATGATATTTCTGCTTTAGTAAGTAAATTGGCATTTCCCTTTTTTATCTTTAAAGTTTTATTAATTTTTATGTATATGCTATATGTATTATATGTATATATACACACATGTGTAAACAGATATATATAATATATATTATTCATGTATGTATATATACATATATGTGTTTTATATGTAAATAAAACACATTAGAAGTCTATCATACCCAATTGATATATCACCAATGATCATAAGTGAATACATGGGAAAGTAATACTAAAATTTACTATGGGTTTATAATTTATTAGTAGTACAATTGTAGCAAGCAAAGAATGAGATAAAACAAGAAGGCAAAGTAAAGAAACACATTAAAATAGGTTTTAGAAGGCTGGACAATGGTTAGTGAAGAATATTATGCAGGAGATAATCCCAAAATATTAGGAAAAATAAAAAAAATAAATGACAGAAAGAAAAAAGTTCAAAGTGAGAAAGTTATAAGAATTATGTATATATATATATATTATCTTAATGAGGCTTTTGTTTTTTCTTACTGTCTTGCATGTCCATGTGTGTGTGCATGTGTGTGTGTGTTTGTGTTGCTATTGTTGTTATTGTTGTTTTTTATTCTTCCTGTCACCTATTTTGTGTCTAGTTTGCCTATGTAAATAAATGAATAAAGTACATTCATTTATTTACATGAACGAAGTGAATAACTACCCACAAGTAAATTTTGAAGACTGACTACTGTCTAATTACCTAGCTTCTTCCTCCACTGAATGACAAAAATCACAGATCTTAAGAAAGGAAATAGAATAGAAGATCTGACTTACCATAAATCATTCTGTCCTGTTCTCTGTATTGGGTTTAGAATGACATAATTGGGAAATGGAATCATTTCCTATATCAAGCTTTTGGTACTTAATTATGTGCATCTTACTTGCTCTATAGAACTGATGTTTTAAATCATATCAAATACATATCCATGCTTTTGAAACAGCAGATGCCTTAAAATAACTTTATATGATAAGCTTCTCTTTCATGTATGTCTTAGTGTGCTAAGATTGGACTTAGCCCATATACTTATTGCCATTAAGCTCATTTGAATATTTTTCTTTTTTTTTTAATAGGTTATTTTGCTTACTTATATTTCAAATGTCCCCTTTTTAGTTTCCCTTCTGCAAGCCAGCTATTCCCTCCACTTTCCACTGCTTCTATGAGGGTGCTCCCCCACCCACTCACTCAAATCCTGCCTCACTGTCCTACCATTCCCCTACACTTTGGCATCAAGGCCATCGAGCCTCCACAGGTACAAAGCGCATCCTCTCCCACCAATGCCAGATAAGGCATCCTTTGCTACATATGCAGGTCGAGTCACTCTTTCCTCCATGTGTACTCTTTGGTTGGTGGTTTAGTCCCTGGGAGCTCCCCGGGGGTCTGGTTGATTGATATTGTTGTTCTTCCTATGGGGCTTCACACACTTTCAGGTCCTTCAGTTCTTGCCCTAATTTCTCCACTGGAATCCCTGGACTTATTCCAATGTTTGGCTACATGCATCTGTATCTGTATTGTTCAGGCGCTGGCAAAGCGTCTCAGGGGAGAACTGTACTAGGCTCCTATCAGCAAGCACTTCTTGGCATGAGCAATAGTGTATTGGTTTGCTTTCTACAGATGAAAAGAATCCCCAAGTAGGGCAGTCTCTTGATGTTCTTTCCTTCAGTCTGTGCTCCACTCTTCAGTCCTGCATTTCCTTTAGACAGGAGCAATTCTGTGTTAATATTTTTGAGAAGGATAGGTGGCCTCATCCCTCAAACGGGGGCTGTGCCTACACTCTGGATATGGTCTCTACTGTTCTTTTTAACCTTCGTTGAATATTTTGGCTAATGTCATCCCAGTTGGGTTCTGGGAGCCTTTTGCTTTCCTGGCATCTGGGACTTTATAGTGGTTACCTCACCCCCACTGCTAGACACCTCCGTTTAATTTGTATTTCTGCCCATTTCCTTACACACCTGATCCTGCGCCACTCCCCACTTTTCCCTCCTACTCCTCTCACTGTCCCCGGTCCCTTCATCCCTCTAACCCCCATGATTATTTGTTCCCCCTTTTAAGTATGACTGAAGCATCCACACCTTAGTCTTCCTTCTGCTTGATCTTCATAAGATCTCTTAATTGTATCGTGGGTATACTGAATTTTTGTCTAATATCAACTTATCAGAGAGTACATACCATTTTTTCTGATTATATTTTGTCACATTTGTAGTTTCTCAACTAAACAACAGTCTTCTAGAGAGTTACAAAATTAGAGATAGCTTCTGTTTCAGACGCTACATTAAAATATAAAATTTGACATACTTGCTGTCACATAAAAGAACAGGAATTCATTCATCATGTACATATTTAAAAGTTACTACATGATAAAAAACATTAAAATACATGTACCTAAAATTTACATTTCATGTAAAATCAAAAATATGACTTAGAGAAAACATATAATGAAAAATATGTAGAAGTTATATTTGGAGACAAAATTAGAAAACACTGAAAGTTTTAAAATTATATGTGGGACCCTGAAAGGAAGCCTGCTTTCTGGTTGAGCTAGGTTTATACCCCAAAGACCAAGCAGATAACTCTTCAAGGAATGGAAGGATTTGCCACGTACCTAGACACCAGGCGCTTGACATGATGCCTCACTCAGCTCCCCCTAATTCTATGGCCCTCAGTCACATAGGGCAGTACCCCAAGTCTTTCCACAAGTACAGGACTTGACTACAGATCACTTAGCCTCAAGATAGATCTCCATTTTAATGAGGTACCAGAAGGACTGAAGGACTTAGCCAATTAAGTTCTCCTTCTCAGACTCTCCTCCCTGTAAAAGGTATTTAACCTCAGGACCTCCCTGAGAATGTGGAGTACAGTTTCACTTATCACAGCTCTCTGCCATGACAATAAATGCTTTAAAACCATGGACTGCCTCTACTCATTGGGATCCGTAAGGGGAAGAATAGGACAGGTATTCCTCGAAAGAGCTGAGTCTAATATCCCACAGGAGGCCTCTCTGCATGTCCAGCCATGGACACTACCACCACAAGGACTCTCTCGTCCCTGAGGGACCCACCTGGAGCTCTCTCAGTGCCCTTTTTCCCTTCAGTCTCAAGCTAGAGCCAGCCCCTCAGGCCTCAACTCCATTCTCAGCACTTCTACCGCATTCATCAGCAACTGTGGTGCCAAAGAGCTAGAGCCTGCTGTCCATGGCCTCAATGCAGACCCAGGATCCATGAGCTGGCTCCCAGCAATTACCTGGGGACCTCAGACAGTGCTTCCCCACCCCAGGAGCAGAGTCCTGTAGCTTCTCATAGCACAAAAACTGCCTGACAATGGAATGGGAAATAAGCAGTCAAACATTTTTGTTGTTGTTGCAGTTTTTTATTAGATATTTTATTCATTTACATTTTAAATGCTACTCTGAAGGTCCCAAATAACCTTCCCCCACCCTGCACCCATACCCACCCACTCCAACTTCTTAGCCTTGGCATTCCCCTGTACTGGGGCATATAAAGTTTGCAAGACCAAGGGGCCTTTCTTCCCAATAATGACTTTACTAGGCCATCTTCAGCTACATATGCAGCTAGAGACACTAGCTCTGGGGGTATTGGTTAGTTCATATTGTTGTTCCACCTATAGGGTTGCAGACCCCTTCAGGCCTTGGGTACTTTCTCTAGCTCCTTCACTGGGGACCCTGTGTTGCATCCAATAGATGACTGTGAGCATCAACTTCTGTATTTGCCAGGCACTGGCAAGGCCTCACAAGGGAGAGCTATATCTGGGTCCTTTCAGCAAAATCATACTGGCATATTCAATAGTGTCTGTGTTTGGTGGCTCATTATGGGATGGATCCTCCTGGGGGGCAGTCTCTGCATGGTCCATTCTTTGGTCTCAGCTCCAAAATTTGTCTCTGTAACACTTTCCATGGGTAATATGTTCCCTATTTTAAGGAGGAATGAAGTATCCATGAGTTGGTCTTCTTTCTTCTTGATTTACTTGTGTTTTACAAATTGTATCTTGGATATTCTACGTTTCTGGGCTAATATCCACTTATCAGTGAGTACATATCAAGTGAGTTCTTTTGTGACTGGGTTACCACTCTCAGGCTGATATCTTCCAGATCCATCCATTTGCCTAAGAATTTTATAAATTCATTGCTTTTAATAGCTGAGTAGTACTCCATTACATAAATGTACCACATTTTTTGTATCCATTCCTCTGTTGAGGGACATCTGGGTTCTTTCCGGCTTCTGGCTATTATAAATAAGGCTGCTATGAACATAGTGGAGCATGTGTCCTTATTACCAGTTGGAACATCTTCTGGGTATATGCCCAGAAGAGGTATTGCTGGATCTTCCAGTAGTACTATGTCCAATTTTCTGAGGAACCGCCAGACTGATTTCCAGAGTGGTTGTANAAGCTTGCAATCCCACCAGCAATGGAGGAGTGTTCCTCTTTTCCTACATCCTAGCCAGCATCTGCTGTCAACTGAATTTTTAATCTTAGCCATTCTGACTGGTGTGAGATGGAATCTCAGGGTTGTTTTGATTTGCATTTCCCTGATGATTAAGGATGTTGAACATTTTTTCAGGTGTTTCTCAGCCCTTCGGCATTTTTCAGTTGAGAATTCTTTGTTTAGCTCTGTACCACATTTTTAATGGGTTTATTTGAATTTCTGGGGTCTAGCTTCTTAAGCTCCTTGTATACATTGGATATTAATCCCCTATCTGATTTAGGGTTGGTAAAAATCCTTTCCCACTCTTTTGGTGGCACTTTTCCAACTTCTTATGTCCTGCCTCCATGAGCAGCTCCAGCCCTGTGGCGGATTGCTTGCAGAACATCTTTTTAACCCACAATTATATTCTAGAAATACTTCTTATATCCTAATTGCGCCTTGTCAAATAATTCTTATTTTCTGAACTCTATCCTCAGATCACTTTCTGTGGTCAACTTGTAATGCTAGCCAAGTAACATATTATATATTTTTAAATTTCCTTTCTTTTCTTTTATATTAATTAATTAATTTATTTATTCACTTTGAATGCAGTTCACAGACTTTCCTCCTCTGCTCTCTATTCTATCTTAGTAAATCACTTTCCCCACTACACTCTTCTCTTCCCTGAAGAGAAAGTAAAGCTTTCATAAGACAAATACCTCCAAAACAGTCCCCCACACACACACCACCACCACCACCACCACCACCACCACCACCACCACCACCACCACTCTAGCTACACTATCTATCCACACTCTATACTTCCATTCACAGCAGGACCAAGCACCTCCTGTCCTACTGAGGCACAACAAGACAGACAAGCTACAGGAAGGGAAACCAACGGCCCACAAGAGCCTGAGATAGCCCAACCTCAACTTTTTGGGAATCCACAGAAAGATCAAGCTATACATCTGTTATCAATGTGTAGGGGGCATATGTCCAGATACTGCATGCCATTCGATTGGTGGCTTAGACTCTGCAAGTTCCCATGGACCCAGCTTAGTTGACTTAGGGTTGGGGTTAGGGTTAGGGTTTTCTTGTCCTGTCCTTGGCCCATCAGGCTCATTCAATCTTATTTCCTACTCCTCCACAGGACTCTGAGGGCTCCATCTATCTCTGAGGTCTATGCATCTCTACCTTTGTTTGTATCATCTGCTGAATGAAACCTTTCAGGAGACAATTATGCTAGACTCCTGTCTTAAAGCATACCATAATATCATTAAAAGAGTCAGTGGTAGCACTGTCTCCCATTGGATGAGTCTCAAGTTTGGCCAGTCATTGGTTGGCTGTTCTATCAATCTCTAATCTATCTTTATCCCTCCACATCTTCTAGGCAGAGCAAATTTTGGGTTGAAGATTTTGTGGGTGGGTTGATATCCTTCTCCCTTCACTGGAAGTCCTCACTGGCTAAAGGAGGGGGCCTCTTAAGTCTCTATATTCTGCTAGCAGTCTCAACTACGGCCAACCCCACAAACTTCCAGAATCCTCCTTTGTCCTATGTCTGTAGTTATTCCCAGAGATGTCTCCTACCAACACTCTCTCCCACACTCTCCCACCCCTACCCTAATGCATTCATGATAGGCTCCTTTTTGTGAGTATACCATAGCCTCAGTAATGTCTGGCTTTGGGGCTTCCCCTTGAGCTGGATCCCAATTTGGGCCTGTCACTAGACTGCTTTTCCTCAGGTTCTTCTCCACTTTTGTCCCTATATTTCTTTCAGACAGGAGAAATTGCGTATTAATGAACAGAAGTATAGAACCTATTTGACTGGAGTAAAGTGTTAACAATATTTATCTCTGATTGCAACATGTTGGAATAAATTTTAATTTAGTTTGAATATATATATATATATATATATATATATATATATCCTTAAATCTCTATAATGTTAAGTCAAAATAATAACATAGATTTATCTGAAAGATCTTAAAGATCACTATAAGACTTTTACTTACATTATGTTAAAGCTATTTTTAAACAAATCTCATTTTTTTCTAATTAACTGGAGATGGAATCCTAAAGTTTAATAGTAGAGAGAAAGAATACAGTTTCAAAGTCTATATCTTAGTTAAGGTTTTTATTGTTGTTAAAATACAACATGACTAAAGTAACTCTTAAAAGGAGAACATCTAATTGGGACTGGCTTATAGTATCAGAGGTTTAATCCATTATTGTCATGATTGAAATTATGTAAGCATGCATACATATGTCAAGATAGAAAAGTAGCATAGATGTCTTTTTTATTAAATATTTTCTTCATTTTCATTTCAAATGCTATCCCAAAAGTCCCCTATCCACTCCCCTGCCCTGCTCCCCAACGCACCTACTGCTGCTTCCTGGCTTTGGAATTCCCTTCTATTGGGCATATGATCTTCACGAGACCAAGGGCCTCTCCTCCCATTGATGGCTGACTAGTACATCCCCTGCTACATATGCAGCTAGAGACATGAGCTCAGTGGGTACTAATTAGTTCATAATGTTGTTCCTCCTATAGGGTTACAGACCCCTTCAGCTCTTTGGGTACTTTCTTTAGCTTCTTCATTGGGGGCCCTGTGTTCCATCCAATACATGACTGTGGACTGTGAGCATCCACTTCTGTATTTGCCAGGCACTGGAATAGCCTCACAAAAGGCCCTGTCAGCAAAATCTTGTTGGCATATGCAATAGTATCTGTGCTTGGGGGTTGTTTATGGGATGGATACCCCGGGGGGAGGACAGTCTCCAATGGTCATTCCTTCTATCTCAGCTCCAAACTTTGTTTCTGTAATTCCTTCCATGGGTATTTTGTTCCCTATTATAAGAAGGAATGTAGTATCCACACTTTGGTCTTCCTTCTCTTGAGTTTCATGTGTTTTGCAATTTGTATCTTGGGTATTCTAATTTTCCGGGCTAATATCCACTTATCAGTGAGTGCATATCAACTGAGTTCTTTTGTGACTAGGTTACCACACTCAGGCTGATATCCTCCAGATCCATCCTTTTGCTTAATAATTTCATGAATTCATCGTTTTTAATAGCTGAGTAGCACTCCATTGTGTAACTGTACCACATTTTCTGTATCCATTCCTCTGTTGAGGGACATCTGGGCTTTTTCCAGCTTCTGGCTATTATAAATAAGACTGCTATGAACATAGTGGAGCATGTGTCCTTATTACCAGTTGGAACATCTTCTGGATATATGCCCAAGATAGGTATTGCTGGATCTTCCTGTAGTATTATGTCCAGTTTTCTGAGGAACTGCCAAACTCATATCCAGAGTGGTTGTACCAGTTTTTAGTCCCACCAGCAATGGAGGAGTGTTTCTCTTTTTCCACATCTTCACCAGCATCTGCTGTCACCTGAATTTTTGATATTAGCCATCTTACTGGTTTGAGGTGGAAACTCGGGTTGTTTTGAGTTGCATTTCCCTGATGATTAAGGATGTTCAACATTTTTTCAGGTGCTTCTCAGCCATTCAGTATTCCTCAGTGGAGAATTATTTGTTTAGCTCTGTACCCAATTTTTAATAGGGTTATTTAGTTTTCTGGAGTTCAGCTTCATGAGCTCTTTTTATATATTGGATATTAGAAAAGAACAGCAAAGGCTTGTGCTGTAAGATCAAGAATCGACAAATGAAACCTCATAAAATTGCAAAGCTTCTGTAAGGCAAAAGATACTTCCATAAAGACAAGAATGCTACCAACAGATTGGTAAAGGATCTTTACCAATCTTAAATGCAATAGGGGACTAATATCTAATATATACAGAGAACTCTCTTTCAAAATATGATAATGATATCTATTCTTATGTGCATTGCCTGCCATAGTGATAATGTGTAATTTGCTTATTAGCAGTACAAGTTGTAGTATACCAATAAAAGGGTTTTATTTTTCTAATTATTTCATATATGTATACATATATATATATGGGGTGGGTGTGGGTGTGTATATGTAAAATTTGTTTATTTTCTTGAATGAGTGTACATATCAGAGGACAACACACAAGAATTGATTATTTATGTGGTTTCCAAGATTGGAACTCAGGCAATCACATTTGTTGATAAGTGACTTTAACTGATGAGTCATCTTGCCATCCTTGAAATATTCATTCACACAGCCTTTAATACTCCTTGGGGATTCAGGTAGCTTCTGGATAGATGTAGGTATCTTAAAACAACTTCAGGATAGATGTAGCTATCTTACAAACATGGTGGAGAGACTGAAATTATACTTGAGACTTACATTCACATTCAACTAAAAAGAGCTACTTACATGGGACAGTGTTAGCCATGATAAACAAGCCCTGAAATGTAGTCAATGAAATAGTAGCTATATCGTAGAATCTTCTGTGCACTGTGAAAAGAAAGTCTAAACACTGATGCATAAATATATATCCCTAACATAAAGCTCAGTAAACACACATGTACATATAAATATGTGTACATACATACATATGTACATACATACTTGTAAATATGATTAGGCAGATATACTCAGGAAACATCTACTTTTCAATTATTATAGTGTACTCATTTTTTAAAAAAGTCTACTATGCAAGTAATAATTCTCCAGTGTCACATTGTTATAGCAGTGATCTCTAGCTAAAACTCACTTATACTAAAATATGTTATAGAATTTTTTTTTGTTTTTTTCTCCTTTTTGTTTGAGAATTTAATATTGTGAACCATTTGATTAGATCAAATCTACATTACCATTCCATCTGCCCCAATACCTCACACATCAAGCCCAAATTGTTTTTATACTGATTAAAAGCTCTTATCTTACTTTCCCTTAATAAACATCCCTAAAATACACTTCAAATATAGGTTCAATCTTCAAACTAATAAAATTGACTGGATGCAATATATTCTATTAAACAGTCAACCACTTATTACCAGTTAGATTTAAAGTAGTTTCTCTTCGTATGTTTTTGATCCTGCAGTTTTTGATCTCTACTCTATGACCTAGGTCAGGAGATGGCACCCTACAATGCTTTGCTATTGGTAGGGATTAATTCACTTTCTGTAAAGCAGGAGAAGTACCATTCTGTGTTGTAAACTTCTGACTGACAGTTCCAAATGGACAAGACATGAACACTGTGACACTATCTGTGGAGCATTGTTAACAGCTATTGTGTTGCTGAGAGAACTCAAAAGTGTTCTCTTCACCTTGTCACCTCTGGAATATAGACTTCTGAGCCAAGTTCTCATTCTACCCTGCTGTATCTGTTCAACAAAAATAACAAAATTCTCACCTCACTCAATAGGAAACTATTTTCTATCATGTGTGTTTCCAAGTTCATTTTCACAAGTACAGAGAAGCTCAATAAACATTTTGAATAAATATATTTCCATACATTAAGATTAAAATTACTCTAGATTTAAAGTATTGCCTCAATTCCAACTCTTACTTACTTTTAAATAAAGTGAATCTATCTTTAAATTATTTTTTCCTTAAGATTCCCAAGTGATACTTTCCCATTGTTTTTTGGCCTTATACTATTTACACATACATGACAAAATTTATATATTTCTTTCTGAACTCTTCTACTACTTGTCTCTCAATAAAGCTGTAGAAACTTAGGAGAAAGATAAGTCTCCTAATGCCAGAAGTACTACACAAGCTTTAAGGGGCCTTGCTTATATATTCTTACTCATATATGATCCTATAAACTACCATATCAGTCTGGAAAGGAAAAAATTCATAATTGTGAAATAGGGGGATTATTTTTAAGGTGTGACAAACTGCCTTCTACTTTTCCATGGATGTTTCTTAAATTATATGACTGGTCAAATCCCATGACATTTGAGATGACAGGCCTTAGGGAGCAGGAGGCTGAACACTGTTGTTAGCAAAACTACCTAGTGTCAAACTGACTTTTAAATATTTGTGTTTATATTCAAAAACATATGTCTTTTTATTTAATTTCTAAAATTTGTATTCATTTTTTTATATACCCTACATTCTAATCACAGCTTCCCTTCCCTCCTTTCCTCCCATTTCCTACCTCTCACCTTATCTCCCCCAGGGATACCCCTCCTCCCATTTTCCTTATAAAAGGGAAGGGTCACCATGGATACCAACCAGCCTTTACTTAGAAAGTTACAAAACAAGTAGATGCATATTCTATTGAAGCTAGACAAGGCATCACAGTTAGGAAAAAAGAGCCAAAAGAAGACAGTATAGTCAGACAGCACATACACCCGTGCTAGGATTCCCAAATGAAGACCTAGCTGCACAACAATTACATATGTGCAGAGGGGCTAAGTGTGTCCTGTGCATCCTCTCTGACTGGCAGTTCAGTCTCTGTGAGCCTTAGTTGACTCTGTAGATTTTCTTATAGTATTTTTGGCCACTCTGTCTCCTTCAATTATTTTTCCTCCTTGTCTTCCACAGGATTCCCCAAGTTTTACAAATTGTTTGGCCATGGTTCTCAGCATCAGTGCCCATTAGTTGTGGGGTGAAGCCTCTCTTTTGACAGTTATGCCAGGCTCCTTTCTTCAAGTGCAGCAGAATATCATTAATAATGTTAGGAGTAGGCTCTCTCTCATGGTATGGGTCTCAAGCTGAGCCAGTTATTAGTTGACTTTTCCTCAAATTCTGTTTCATTCTTTTACCCATGCATACCTTGTAATCAGGACAAATTTTTGGTCAAATGTTTTGTGGATAGATTGGTGTCACAATTCCTTGATTGTTAATCTTTTCTGATTACAGGAGATGACCCCTTTCAAGCACTACATCCTCCACTGCTAGGAGTCACTCTCATAAGTTACAGGGAGTTTTCTTATTCTAGGTTTCTAGCAAGTTACAGAGATGTGCCTTCTCCCAATCCATTTGTCACACCCAATACTCTGTCCCTCTTTCCTTTCACTACATCATCCATCCTGTTTCCATCCCCACTCCCCTTCCTCTGTACACCACTGATGTTTACTCTTGTTCCTGTTTTTAGTGAGATTAAACCATCCACTCCTTGGCCAGCAGTGGTTACTTATCTTCTCTGTGTTTGTATTTATAGCATGGTTACAATGTACTTTGTGAATACTATCCACTAATATGTGTGTATGCACCCTATGTCTTGCTGGGTCTAGGTTACCTCTCTCAGGAATGATATTTTCTAGTTTCATCCATTTGCCTATAAGTTCCATGATGTTCTTTTTTTTTTTTTAATAATTGCTGAGTAATATACTCCATCGTGTAAATGTACCACATTTTCTTTATCTATTCATTAGTTGAAGAATATCTAGGTTGTTTCCAGTACCTGACTTTAACAAATGAAGCTGCGTTAAAAAGAGTTCATTTTGTATTTCTGTGTCATGTTTGAGCTTATTTTGGCTTTATGCCAAGGAATGGTATACTTGGTCTTTGAAGTAAATCTCTTCACAATTTTCTGAGGAAAGGCCAAATTAATCCAAAGTTGGTATACAAGTTAGCGCTCCCACCAGCAGTGGGGGTCTGTTCCCCTTGTTTCATGTCCTCACCAGCCTGAGCTGTCCATTGTGGTTTTTATCTTAACCATTCTGACAGCTGTAAGATAGACTCTCAGAATCATTTTGATTTGCATTTTCCTGATGACTAAGGGTGTTGAACGTTTGTTTAAGTGCTTCTCATGCCTCTCAAGGATTCTCTATTTAGTCTACATCCCAAATTGGATTAGGTTACTTCATTTGTTTCTTGAGTTCTTTATATATTTTGAATGTCACCCCTCTATCATTCATGAAAATCTTTTCCTACTTTGCAAACTGCCAGTTTATACTTTTGACTGTTTCCTTTGCCTTACAAACACTTTTGTTTCATGAGGTCCAATATATTAATTGTTGATCTTAGAATCTGAGCTGTTCCAACACAATTATTTAAAATCTTGAAAGAACAATACTCAACTTTATATGAAACAAACAACCCACCTCCACTGCCACTATCAACAAGAACATCAATGTAGCAGGAATTAACAATCATTGGTCATTAATATTTCTCAATATCATTGGGCTCAATTCTCTAATATAATGATACATGGTAACAGAATGGATGCAAAAACAAGAGCCATTTATTCTGCTGCATCCAAAAATCACACCTCAGAAGTAGATATAGACATTACCTCAAGAGCTAGAAATATTTTCCCAAGCAAATGGACCCAAGAAGTATGGTAAAATATCTGATATCTAATAAAATACTTTCAACAAAAATTCATCAAAAGATACAATAAAAGACACTTCATACTCATCAAAGGGAACAATCTAATAAGATGATCGCTCAATTATGAACATCAATGCACCAAATGAAACGGAACCCACATTTGTAACAGAAACATTGTTAAAACTTAAATCATATATCTTTTGTGAACATTGATACAAAAATACTCAATAAAATAATCACAAACAGAATCCAGGGTACCATGAAAAAAATATCAATCCACATCATCAAGTAGGATCCATCCCAGAAATGCAAAGATGGTTCAATATACAAAAATCCATCAACATTATCCAACATATAAACAAACTTAAAGAAAATAATCACATGATGATCTCATTCAATGATAAAAAATCCTTTAATAAAATCAATACCCCCTTCATGTTAGAAGTCTTAGAGAGATGAGAGATACAAGACACATATCTAAGTATATAAAAAGCAATATACACCAAGTCAATAGGAAACATCAAATTAAATGGATAGAAACATAAAGCAATTCCACTAAAAATAGGTACAATCCAAAGCTGCCTATCTATTGAATATTGTACTTGATGTCATAGCTAGAGCAATGAGACAACAAAAGGAGATCAAAGGATAAACATTACAAAGGAAGAAATCAAACTTCAGTGTTTGCAGACAATATGATGGTATACCTATGCAATCCCAAAAATTTTACCAGAGAATTCCTATAGCTGAAAAATACCTTAAGCAAAGTGGCTGGATACTAAGTTAACTAAGAAAATAAGCAGCCTTCCTTTATACAAATGATAATCAAACCAAGAAATAAATTAGTGAACCAACACCCTTTGCAACAGCCAGAAATAACATAAACTGTCTTTGTGTATCTTTAATCAAGCAAGTTAAGGATCTATATGTCATAAACTTCAAATAAATGAAGAAAAAAATTGAGGAAGATATCAGGAGATGGAAGAAAGATCGCCAGTGTTTATGGATCCATAGGATTAACATAGTGAAAATGGCCTTCTTACCAAAAGCAATCTACCAATTCAATGCAATCCCTGTCAAAATTACAAGACAATTATTAATAGAACAATTTGTATCTATACTTACTTGAAATAAATTAACATAGAATGAGTTTATAACAAAAAATAAAATAAGAATATTTCCTATGAGAAATCCCCAAAAAGGTTTTGGAAACAAATATTACTATAGATTTTAAATATTTAACTGCTAAATAAAAATTGCAATAATACACCAAGCTTGAAAGATTACTGGATAGGACTAGTGTATGTAATGATATTAATTTAAACTTACAAAAAAAAAAAAAAAACCTTGAGTTAAAGTGTCAAATCATTTCACTAACTACAATGAACAAAAATAATTTCCTTTTTTTCTGGATAAAATTAATTCTACATTTCACCAATTTGCAATTTAATTAAATGCTAATGTTACTTCACTTCAAGAATTAAGATGATTTTTTTAAAGTTTTCTGTCACATATTTCCCATGTTCTTTTACGTTTTAAATTTTAGAGAAAAATTTATACTTATATTGAATGTAATCCTTAAAAGATTTTGTCTCTTTTCAGTTGTCAATTCCTGTCACACTGAACCTGAAGTATTGCCTCTTTAATGGCATTCACTATTCTATATTGCCATATTCTTTAATACTTTTAGTTTTCTCGACATTGAAAATATTAAAAACAAAAACTGTATTTTCATTTAATAAGGTATTTTTTAAAACATTCAAAGTAAAAGAAGAGTGATTTATCAATTTTATATTGCTACAAAATATTAACATGATGTTTTAAAATTCCAATATTAATGAAAACTGATACATTTATTTTTATTAAATGTATATTATTTCACATTTATTTTTATGACAGTATGAATACAGGAATCCCAATCTTAATACAGGAGAGAAGAATAGAGGTACTCTGGGGTAGAGATTAGTCCTTAATGCATCATCCTTGACAAAGCACATCTGTTAGAAAATATTACTTCCTCAAACAAGTAACTATAAAATACAACCAAAAACCATATTTCTCACAGATTCTCCTGTATTTACTATCAGCTTCTTGATGAAGTATCATACTTAATTAAATGCTTTGTGGGTAGCAACTATATTGTACTGCTCTTTTTCATACTACTTGGAACACAGCATCAGTTTTCCAAACTGGATTTTTATCATATTTACTAAAATGAATTCCTCAAAATGAAAGTATTTTTGGCCATACCTATTCACAGGCTAATCATACTCTTCTCTCACAGTTATTATATAGAATTCCTTTTATATGAATGTACTTGCTGTAAATTACATGATGTATTTTTATTTTATTTTTATCTATATAATATTTATTTATTTATTTTTAAATTTATGTATTTATGTATTTATTATTTTCTTTATTTACATTTCAAATGCTGTCCCGAAAGTTCCGTATACCCCCCCGCTCTCCTACCCACCCACTCCTGGCCTTCCTATGTAATGGGTCATATACAGTTTACAAGACCAAGGGGCCTCTCTTCCCAATGATGGAGGATTAGGCCATCTTCTGCTACATATGCAACTAGAGACACGAGCTCAGGGGGTACTGGTTAGTTCATATTGTTGTTGCACCTACAGGGTTGCAGCCCCCTACAACTCCTTG
>NC_034598.1:14620526-14626466 GCF_900095145.1 Mus pahari
GTCTTTTTTCCACTGGGTGGTTTTAGTTCCCTTGTCAAAAATCAAGTGACCATATGTGTGTGGATTCATTTCTGGATCTTCAATTCTATTCCATTCATCTGCATGTCTGTCACTGTACCAGTACCATGCAGTTTTTATCACAATTGCTCTGTTGTACTGCTTAAGGTCAGGCATGGTGATTCCACCAGAGGTTCTTTTATTGTTATGATATATTTTTAGTACACTGCTAAATATTGACCATTTCACTCAGTAAAGAAAAGATAATCTTAGGTTTGACCGAAAAGATATTTAATTTTTTATAATTAACAAAAATTATCTTTTTGTTCTCGAAAAAATTTATTCTGTCACATACTTCCCATGTTTTAAACATTTTAAATTTCAGAAATATATCTATACTTAAAATTTATACTGAATGTAATCTTAAAAATATTGAAATAACTTTGTAATATTCTTGATGTTTTGAATATTTCTGTAGTGTTCAGTACATTTTCCCACTTTCCATGTTTATATAGAAAATAATTAATATTTTATATTATAAAAATCATTGATATTTTTCAATTTTCTTAAACTCATTTCACATTAGTAATGTCATTGAAAATATATCTTATGATTTTTAAATACTCAGTCATGTACTCTAAGATCAAAGTTTACTTTTCTCAAGTCTGAAATCTTTCATTTTTATTCATTTATTATCAAAGAATAATTGACAGCAAATAATATTATAAATCAGAAAGCTACATTCCACCATTTCTGCCATTTTCAATAACTCCAAGAATATTTAAATTTGCTCATGTCCTTGAACTGCCAATATACAATTTGATACTAAATATTATCCAATTGTGTAACATGATTCTTCCTCATTTTTGTTAACAGTTTACATACTTCAAAGAGATAGTTCAGTAGGAGTTTTCTTTGGTGAAAAGATTATAATCTGTTCTCACATACCTTGTTTCTTATAGTGTTAAGTTTGGGACCCCCTGAAAAATCTCCCTTTCATGTTATATGGTTGTAGTTATTGTCATTATTCAGGCCTTGATAAGGCAGGCATAAATGTATTTTCCCTGTTATGAAACAGAATCTCAAGGTAGTTATCCTGTCTTTCTGGCCCTTATAATGAATGTTCTGTGCTTTTGGGGGGATTTTTGTTTTTTTGTTTATATTTTGTTTGTTTATTTTTATAATGATCTCCATCTATTGCAATCAGAGCTTTCTTTGTTGAGATGTATCTTAACTATGTGTCTATTGTTTTCACCATGATCAAAACTAACTCTTGGACAGTTATATCAGATTACCATACCCCATCACTCAAGGCAAGATCTGAAGTCAGAAAGGTGAAGTCAGGAACTGATGCAGAGGACATAGAGTGCTTCTTACTGATTTGCTTATTATAATTTGCTGTGTCTGCTTTCCACATATGGAACAGGTTAGCACCTCCCACAGTGAATTGGGACTTCACACAGCAAAAAAGAAAATGCACCACAAGTTCACACATGGGCAAATTTTTTGTGATCATTTTGCAAATATTATTGTTTCTGCTATAAGAGTCTATCTTGGTCATATTAACGTAAAAATAGCCAGGGCAAGGGTGAAAACAAAATTTATGTGTACAACTAAAGGAAATATTTAGAATTCAGCTAGGAATTGTGCCAGTTTAATAAAGTGTTCAATTTAGGTTCTTCTCCAAGTTCCTTGACCCAATTAGACCCAAAACAGCAGGTTAAGTTTTCAGTTCCAGGGATAAATTGCCTCTTTTTAACCAGGCATTGAATCCAATTAGATGACAGTCTAAAAGAACATGATCAATAGTTAACTCATATATTTGTATATGTGAAATTGCTTATTTAATATATGTGTATATGTGTGTGTATAAAGTTATATTGACTAAGACATATTTATATGCTTGTATATCTTTGTACTTAGGTATATAGTGAATATATGTATATATGGTATATATGTATAATATATGCATATATAATTAAAGAACAATGAATTAGAAAGAAAATAGAGGCTATTGGTATATTCAAGAGGTTAAAAACAAGAAGAAAATGAGAAACTTGTGTAATTTTATTTTGATTTTAAAATCTGAGGGAGATTTGTACTTGAAATTTGCATGAAGGATTCTTCTCCACAGTCTTGTATCAGCTACTTTCTTTTACCACTTTCCCTTTTCTGCTCTCCTGTGACTGGTCAGTCATCATAACAATTGTGGGCCTTTACCTTTGCTTTTCTCCTTGAGGGAATATACTCATATCATCATAGTATATGCTCACACTTCTGCATCAGGAGATTCTACTTAACATTGAATTCGACCATAAAACTTTGTTGCTGCCTTGAACGCTTTAAAATTATCAATATTTGTTACTAACATTAACTGAACACACACACACACACACACACACACATCTATATCTATATCTATATCTATATCTATATCTATATCTATATCTATATCTATATCTATATCTATATCTATATCTATATCTATATCTATATCTATNCTATATCTATATCTATATCTATATCTATATCTATATCTATATCTATATCTATATCTATATCTATATCTATATCTATATCTATATCTATATCTATATACTGAAATACTGCAAAAATAGGGACAATGGATGTATAGACAAATTCAACATTACTGTAAGACAATAATATTAAATTCTCAAATTATCTAGCCAGAAAATGATATGGAATACATATTTTAATTTATGATAAATGCATATTTCATAAATTTAAACGTGAACAGATGACAATGTTTTCCATGAATCTTCCCTAGAATAGAAGATGATTGCTTACTATAAATTCAAGATTTTTACCTATAAAATCACAGTACATATTTTTTTTAACTTAGGGTTACTGTATCCCAGACTGTCTTCAAGCTTGCTATGTATGTAAGAATGGCTTTGAGCTTCTGACTTTCCTATTTGTACCTCTCAAATATTAGGTTTATAGGGGATAGTATAGACATACCTTGTTTTTATAATACTATGGATGAAAACACAGGGCTTTTTATCTCATTATTAGCAAGTATTCTACCAACTAAGCTACATTCTTATACTCCTATCTTTAGAAGTTATTATTATAGAAAATATTATTGTAGATTTTATGTTATATGATAAAATTTTATAAAAACTAGCCTTGTAGAAAAATTACAATATACTCTACACTGAAATAAAATGAAAGATTCATTCAAAGATTTTAATGAAAATGTGTATATAACATATGGAACTTAATTTTTACAAAGTTGCATTTCTAAATGTAGTACATTATAATAACTACATGTGCATTTTTTGTAATGTCAGACACAAATAAAGTCACAAAAGACAGATTAAAAAATGATCATTATGTATGTATGTATGTATGTACACTACAATTTATTCTCATACAAACATTGCTCAAATCTCCACATATCAGAAGAGTGCATACAATTCCAAGATAATTGAATTCCTTCTGAGTTCTATAGGGCTGAATTCTGCTCATTCCATTGTGTTTTAGCAGTTTTAGAATAACTGAGAGTAACAGTCTATATATTGCTTTTTGATTAAATATTTTTCAGTAGTCAGCACTATCATTAAACTCACATTGTTTTCTAGGCACAAGAAAAAAGAACAGAGCTAAGAATCTCTAAGTAAATTATTTACCTTCTAATAACCTAATTCCTAAGTGAAACTCTTAAACTTACAAAAAGAAAGACCCTCAAAAGTAATATGCGATTAGTAAATTCTATGTAGTATGTGTTTACTTTGGTAAATATTAAAACAATGTATTTTAAAATTTGAAAATAAATGGTTTATTTTATAAGCAAACTTAAATGAAAGAATAATGTTAAAATATATGATTCAAAATCATGTGATTAAATTTATTCTATCATTGAAAACATTCTTATACCAGAAGTATTGCACCATTATATGCACTTCTTATTTCATATGAAATTCATCAATTATACATACACACTTTCTCACACACATTCAAGATACACAGACTATATTACAAATGATAATCTAGTTTTCTTAAATATTGTAGTGTTATATATAAAACTGTAAACTATAGTCACACGATCTTGTTCAGTGTATCATACTATAATATTTAAAAAATCTTTGTAGTAATAATGGTTTCAGGATAATTGTGAAGATCAAGAACTTAATTATGATATTTTCAAGAATGTGTAAATTTTCTAGTTGATAATCTTTTGTCTTCAACTCTTTATTCATGAGAATCTGATATTAAGTTGATATTGAGCTTTAAAAATAAAGTTAAAGTTAGAAATAAAGTTTAAATGACAGCTTATCAAATTTTTTGTTCTCAATAAATGCATATTTTAAATTAATTTTGTAAGTCAATTGTTTCCTGAAAATGATTAAATAAAAATTTCTAGTAGTAAGAACACTAGTACATATTTATATTAACGATAGCTTTATATATTTATGAGGTTATTAAACAGTTTTTACATTATTACATTATTCTGAGAAGAATACCATTTTTCTGCCACATTGAATCAATGAACAGTTTATGGAAATAATGAAATGTGAAATACTAATAAAACTCAATGTACAATTAATAAACAAAAGCATAAATATAAATTTCAAAATGAGCTTTTTTAGAAAGGTCCATCATGTTCTGTTATTTTAATTAGTGTATTTAAAACCTTTTTATTAAATATTAAAACGACTCCTCTCAAAATAATAGAAGGTTTTAAGGCAACCTTTATTTATTTAATTATTTATTTATTTTTATTTAGAGAATACTTTATTAGTTTTTGTAATCAAACCCACGTAGATAAGACCTTACACATTTAATACAGTGCGTTACCCCTGTACAAATGGAAAAAAAAAATTAAGTTCAACATTTCTAGACCAATATAGCTGTTAATTTCTGTACAATGCCAACTCAACACAGTAAACTGGGATACTTTTTTCCAAAGTTGACAGCACAGTTAAAGTTTCCAAAAAAATCAAATTATATATGTATATATATATATATATATGTATATATATATATATTTATATTTATATAAAAAGACCAATAATAGCAGTATGTTTTGTATCAATAGCAGGAACAGCTTTTCCAGGTTTTGCAGTCATTTGAACAAAATTGTAGAGACATACAGCACACTCTATTAAAAAAAAAAAGTAAAAAACAAAACCTCAGAAAACAGCACAGTACTGTTACTCTTGTGTTACCTGGCACCATTTTTTGTTCCTGTTATTTTGTTTGTTTGTTTTTTGTTTTTGTTTTGTAAATTAGCTTCTCAATCATTATCTGGAAAGAAAACATTCTGACAACATCATTAAAAACAGCTCTGATAAAGCACGGTCACTACTACGTATCATAAAGCAGATACAAGTTATTTTACATTCACAGAGGTATGATACAGTACTGTCCTACATCTATAATACTAGAGGATACAATTGAAAAGGAATTATTTGAGACTTGACTCTACTTTTCCAGCAGAGGGCCCAAAGGATGGTGTGACACAGCTCTGGAAAGAAACACACTCTTAGATAGGACTTCCTTTCACTAGCGGCAGAGTTCTAAGAATTCATTCTCTCTGTGAATGTCAGCTAAAAACCGTTATTTAAAAATGAAATATCCCTAAAACAAAACCGTATACCCACTGGATTCATACGAAGATGACCTAGTGGAGACAGGCAGATTTCACCTTACCAGCACGTTATCAAATGTTATGCTTACATGGTGAGACCTCCAAGGAAGGAGATGCCAAGCAGTGCTTCAAAGCTTCGGACCACAATCAAACACAGTATCATTTTAAATAGAAGCAGAAGCCATATGTTCCTCATCTGAGTACGCTCAAGGATGCTGACATCAGTATTCAATCATCGGCTCACTCATCCAGGAAGAAGGGGAGATCAGTTACTACTCTACTTTATTGTGTTCAACCAAATCACCATGTTACAAAAATAGCAAGCTGCC
>NC_034598.1:14626477-14631943 GCF_900095145.1 Mus pahari
TGGTTTTGTTCAATTCCATCACCTGTTTGTTTCTGAACTCCTCTCTCTCTTTAAGGACTTCTACCTCTTTAGAAGTTTTCTTCTGTTTTTCTTTAAGGACTTGTATCTCTTTAGCAGTGTACTCCTGCATTTCTTTAATAATGTCCTTCTTAAAGTCCTCTACCAGCATCATGAGTTTTGCTTTTAAATCTGATTCTTGCTTTTTGGGTGTGTTGGGGTATTCAGGACTGACTGAGGTGGGAGTGCTAGGTTTTGATGACGGTGAATGATCTTGGTTTCTGTTAGTAAGATTCTTACGTTTGCCTTTCGCCATCTGGTGATCTCTGGAGTTAGTTGTTATAGTTGTCTCTGGTTTGAGCTTGTTCCTCCTATGATTCTGTTAGCCTCTCAGCAGTCCTTGGAGTCCAGCTCTCTCCTGAGTCTCAGTGTTCAGATTACTCTCTACAGGGAAGCTCTTCTCTAGCAGGGAAGGTTCACAGAGGCCTGGCATTCAGATCTGCCTCCTTGCTGAAGGTGTAGGCCCAAAAAAAGGGCCTGTCCCAGAAGATGTGTTGCCTCTGCAGTTTATTCACTCACCTGCACAGTGTAGCCACTGAGGGACCCTGGACACAATATGACTCTCTCACCTGCTCTGTCAGACAGAGCCCTCATAGGTGGCTACCTTTCCTCAGGCAAGGAAGGTGCCCAAATTTCTGGAGCCAAAACAGGGTCTGTCCCAGAATTTAGGTTGTTTATGTCTGTCCTGAAGCTCTGTAGCTTCTGTGGTCCACACTCTTGCTAGAGCAGACTGGAGACTAAGCGAACAGGAGCAAAGATGGCCCTCCTACTGGTTTAGGCCCAGAGACTGCTCCCGGGCAGATACCTCTCCTCGGGCGGGAAAGGTGCTAGAGGACTGGAACCAGAAATGGCATTTTCCCAGAGGCTGTGTCACTTCTCTAGGCTGCCCTCTCCCTGGCAGTACACTGGAGCAAAGATCAACACTGCAATTTAAACAAAGTACAACACACTTAAGAATTCTAACATACAGTGAAGGAAGAATTTAGTTTCTATATCTGTCATGATCTTCTATGAGAGCAAAGAGAAATTAACACATATACAAAAACAACATGGAGAAAATTATTAGTACAAATTTACATTATATCTGATATATGTCAACTATAAAATCAAATATTAATAATTTAACTAGTTTTAAAAATACAGTTTTGTTTCTACTTATATTTTCAGAATTTCAAGCTGTCTACAAGGGAATTTAAGAAAAGCAATATAAACACTGTAATTTTAATTTTCTCTATAAGTCATGGGTTACTTTTAAAAATTTAAGATATAATATATAACAAAAAGAATCTTACATAGATATTTTAATTTCAATATAATCTCAATGAGGATTTGCCTTTTGAGTCATTGTAATATTAACTGGTTTTACAATATCAACTTCAGAAATTTCACAGCCAACATCAACTGAAACACAGAGAAAGGACCATGACAAGTTTGTCCACTCTCTCAACATCTATTTAATACAGTTATTCAAGTTTTAATGAGCACAAAAAAAAATAAAACCTAAAGGAGAAAAGAGGATATAAATAGGAAGGTTAAAAAGTCAAGTTATCTTTATTTGAAGAAGACATGATTTTATACAAAACAAAAACAAAAACAAAAACAAAACAACTACCCTAATAATACTACCAGGGAACTTCTACAACTGATAGAAAACTTACAGCATAGTAACAGGACACCAAATTAACACAGAGAAATGAGTAACAGGTCTGTGTACAAATGATAAATGGAGTGATAAAATGATAATGATAAAATCAGTTAAACAATATTTTTCACAATACCTTCAAAAATATCATGGAAAAGAAATTACATAAATAAAAATTAAAAAAACAGAAACAGGTCATGTAAAATATTAAAAACTACAAGAGGTAATATCACTTATGATTTCTAGTTATACCAGAGAACTATAGTAGTAAAAATAATATACTATTGACATAAAAACTTACATTTTTTAAATGGAATTGACTTGAAGGCACACCAAAAGTCCTCAAACCTATGTATACCTTGTTGTTTTTATTAAAAATCCAGACGTATATACTTGAAAAATAATTTTTCATTTTTTAAATTGAAAATAGATTTTATGCCCTACTACTTACAATTCCTTCCCACATTCCTTTCATCTGGATTCACCTTTTATTAGAAAAGAAATAGACTTCTAAAGAATAGTAATGAAATAAACTAATCTATTAATATGACACAATAACACAGAATAACACAGAATAAAAGAAAACAAACAGAAGACAAGTAGTGCAAGAGCAAGCAAAAGAAATAGATATAGATGAAAAT
Source organism: Mus pahari (assembly GCF_900095145.1). Taxonomy (NCBI): domain Eukaryota; kingdom Metazoa; phylum Chordata; class Mammalia; order Rodentia; family Muridae; genus Mus; species Mus pahari. The sequence goes on from NC_034598.1 coordinate 14,628,818, forward strand.
AACACTCTGATAACCCATGAGAAAGACAAAATCATGAGCCACAATATATAGGTAAAGGACTGTATCTTAAATAGGTCAGTTGGCAGAGCAATTGACTGAAAAGACAGCATTTTCAAAATATGATACTAGTCATGATTACATGTAGAAAAGGCCAAATAGATCTTTACTTACCATCCTGTCCAAAATTCAACTCTAAATGGTTCAATGACTTCACTGTAAGTCCAGATATAATGTATCTGATAGAAGAAAAAATAGGGAAAAGACTTGAACTCACTGGCACAGGAAAAGACTTTCTGAAGGGAATACCAAAAACCCAGTCACTAAGAAGAACCAATAAGAAGTATGACCTATTAAAAATTCTGCATGTCAAAGAACAAAATCATTTGAATAAGGTGACAGTGTATCAAATGGGAATTTTTTTATTTCCAATAGATGGTTAAATTTTAAATTGCATAAAGCATTTAAAAATTGAACACCAAGGAAACAAATTACTCAAATGAAAATGAGACATAAGTTAAACAGAGGATTTTCAAAAGATTAAAGAGAAATCAGTGAGAAACCTTTAAAGGAATATCCAGCATTCTTGGGCATCAAGGAAATACATATCCAAACTAGTTTTTAACTTACAACAGTCAGAATGCCTAATATGAATAAATCAAATGACAGAATATGCTGGAGAAAGGGCCAAAAAAAATGGGTATATATATCAATTTTGGTGGGAGTGAAAATCTTTATGGTCTCTATAGAAATCAGCATGATGGTTCACCAGGAAGCTGAGACTAGAGCTATTTCAAAATCTAGCCATATTATTCTTAGACATATATCCCCCACTCCATATTCTATATCCAGAGGTACTTCCTCAACAATGCTCATTGTTGCTGTTTATAATAGCCATGAATTAGAAACAGGGTGATATCTATCAATGGATTAATGGATAAAGAAAACATGTTTGTAAAATGGGAAATTATTCATCTATGAAAAATAAAATTTAAAGATAAATTGGTAGACATAGAAAAAAAGAAGCTATCAAAAGTGAGGTAACAAATCTAGAAAGAAAAACATGGTATGTATTCTCTTATATATGGATGTTAGCTATTTAGCCTTCTATTAGCATGGTTATATTCTAATTCATATAACTACAGACATTAGATAAGGAGAGAGAGGAGAAGCTCTAACAAGAAAGGACAAATAAAATATGTAGTTATAGAGAATGAAAAGAGATGGTAATGGGAAAATTAAATGGAGGCATGGATGACAGGTAGGTAAGGGAGAGAATACAATGAGGATCAACTAAAACTCAGGACCACTTGAGGGATTGTATGGAAACATCCTGCAGTAGAAGTTTCTGAAAAATGTATACATGTGTTGGAGTAACCAGAGGAGACAAACCTCAATTATATTTTGCTACCAAGCAAAACCTTTAGTACCAGAAATAAATCAAGTCTAGTTGGTTTGTTGGCCAATGTGTCTCCAGGTAAACCTCCAAATATCTCAGGCTATTTTACTTTGCTATCCACAAACTGATGGTAAGGACCTACTACTGATGAAATAATTCACTTATTTTATCAAAAATGTAAAGATCAGCATGTTGTTGAACAGGAGCTTTCACCCCTACTGACTAGTGTTCATAGTAATAGAAAATATTCTTCAAGGTACCAGAAGAGAAATAAAACCATTTACAAAGATACAAACCTGTGATCTACAACTGTGATCTGCATACATTATATGCTTGTTCAATGGTGGTACAAATGCTGTAGGAATAACCAGCTACCTAACTCTTTCTTATTAAAGTCCACTCCATAAGATGGCACCAATTGCTGTCCCTGATGAGGTAACCAAGATCCTGACACTAAATAAAACACAGGGATAGGGGAAAGAAAAATCTATTGTTCTTCTAAAGAAATAGAGCAGTATTTCTAATTACATTAAGCTAAACACATAAGGAAGTATATTCTTCAACTATTATCAAAGAAGCTTCTTCTTGAAATACATGGGAAATAATTAATACAAAGCTTACAGCAGAGCAGTGTATAAAGAATAAGAAAACACAGAGTATGCAAAGGTTCTAGACAAATAGGATCCAAAGCTGAGAAGAGAAGAGGTCATGCCCTTCCATTCCTAACCAAAAATGTCTTTCCAATTGACATCTGCTTGCAAAGGAAAAAGTTAATTTTCAGCAATGGAGTGTCACACTAAGGAAGTGACCCTATGGTTAACAGGGGAAGATCAATACAAAACAAACTCTTTGGTCCTTTGGGAGAATCATTTGCCTCATACTGCTTTGTTTAGGCTTTTTTTAAACTTTACTGATATTTTGTTTTTAATAATACAGTTTCTCATAATTTATTTTTTACGGATTTTGTTTACATATGTGTGTGTGCATATGTACACAGGTTTCTTAATATTTTTCTTTTGTTTTATTATCATTATGGTTAGTTAGGTTTGTTCTGTGTCTGATTGTTTTCTAAACAGAGAAAGAATGAAGACATGAAATTTGATAGGTAGAGAAATGGGAAAACACTGAGTGGTATTGGGACAAGGGACCTAGATTAGAATAAATTATTTTCATCTTTTTGATATATTAAAAATAATTAAAAGAACTTCAACTATAACAACTGTTACAAGAACTTAAGAATCTTTCTCCTTTATTTCCAAATAATATTTTTGCTAAATTCAAGAAGTATAACTCAGATTAACATATTTTGAAACAATGATCTTCATTTTTAAAATGAAATAATAGGAAATATGCTCTACACCTTGGATCTTTTGCTGAAGGTACCAGTGTTGCCATTTCATATATCTTGTCTTTTTTCATTGGTGTTTGGCATTTAATGCAAAAATATACCAAAGTTCAAATGAAATAAGTTTGCTGATCAGTTGACATCAATATGGTATATTATCATTAATTACTTAGGAAAGACAATAATGTTTTTATAGGGTACCTCTAAAATCTAAAAAAATGGTACATACAACCACAATTAGAGTTACTATGAAAACACATTATTTGTTTGAGAATTAAGCTTTTTAAATTACTATGAACTTTCTGATATCTTTTTTTTTTTTTTTTTTTTTTTTTTTTTTTTGGTTTTTCGAGACATTGTTTCTCTGTGTAGCCCTGGCTGTCCT
>NC_034598.1:14632368-14685630 GCF_900095145.1 Mus pahari
GTACTGGTTAGTTCATATTGTTGTTCCACCTATAGAGTTGCTAATGTTTCCTACATGTTTTACTATAACTATTATCAATGTAAAATAAAGCAAGAGCACTAAAATTACAAGGACAGTGGCAATTTATATCTATAAATATATACATTAGAACTAAAAATGATTCCAGAAAATAACTTTTGCAATGGCATTTAAAATTAATTATTATTACCTGTTAGATTTTGGCATATGTTCCATGAAATCTGTATCTTCACCTACCTACTAATGTTAACATTGTGCTTATTTCATCCTTTAACTTTTCTGTCTTATTCTTTATTTATCTTCTTGAATATATTTTCCACTGTTTACATTTTATCAATTTTTTTTTGTTTTGTTTTGTTTTGTTTTTTTGAGACAGGGTTTCTCTGTGTATTCCTTGCTTTTCTGGAATTCACTTTGTAGACCAGGCTGGCCTCGAACTCAGAAATACACCTGCCTCTGCCTCTCAAGTGCTGGGATTAAAGGCGTTCGCCACCATGTATGGCCACATTTTATTGATCTTTTTACCTATTTTATTTTGAATTATTAGTTATATTGTTCTTTCAACTGTACTCAAGAAATTTTACATTTTAATATATTTTAACTTTGGCAAAGTCAAGTGTTAATGAATGGGTTAATTGCATTTTCAGAGAATCAGTTTTCTTTGTGCATATTCTGTTACATCATAATTTGTTCTTGACTTCTATCCAAGGCAAAAGCAATATTTAAATAACTAATAAGTTTTAGCTATGTTTGGAATTTAGGAAGGAAGCACACTCAGAGAAAGAATGATGTAAGGGACATGCAAACACATGTTTCACACATTTTTTAAGTGTGATTCACTCTCCTCAGTTGTCAAATCCTGTGTGTCTAGATGTAAAACATGTTGCAGTATCAAAAAGTTCCTATGAGCTTTAGAGGTAGAGAAATGGATTTCAAGACTCTTTAGATTCAGTAAGAAAAGAAACATGAAAACCAAAGTCTCTAGATCATTTTAAGAATATTAACAATATCTTGAATCTCAGACTTCATGTATGACATAATTTTGTTGTCCCATAATTTCTGAAATGTTCAAGTTCTATTTATACTTAATAATATTCTATTTCCTAGAGAAGGAATGACAGATTGGTAATTTCGTTTCTAAGTAGACAATGTATTACTCCCTGATTAATGCCCTGAAATTTAGTGTCCTTGCCTAAAATAATGAGAAAGGAAAAATAAGTAAATAAATAAATATTAATTTTATTCTATATATAATATGCTTGTTTTATATCAAACTAAAATGTAATAATCTCAATGTTTTATAAATGTTTATCTTTTCTACTATATAATATGTAGTCCATAAACTGAATTGAATATATTAATCATATTATTATAATTTATAGTTCAATTAATTTTTATTTATTTACATACCTAAAAAAACTTCTTATATTCCCTAGTCATTCTTTATTAAAATTTTATTTACATTTAATTACATTTCAAATGTTATCTCCTTACCTGGTTTCTCCCCTGCCAGAAACCACCTTCCCCTGCTTCTATGAGAGTGTTTATCTTTCCATCTACTGACTCCCGCCTCCATGCCCTTGATTCCCCTACACTGGAAAACCTTCTGTCATCTATCAAACCTTCAAAGGACCAATGACCTCTTCTCCCATTGATGCTTGACAAGGCAATCCTCTGCTACATATGCAGCTGGAGATAGGTGTACTCCTTGTTTGGTGGCTTAGTCCCTGAGAAATCTGGGGGGGGGGTCTGGTTGGTTGTTATTATTGTTTTTCCTGTGGGGATGCAAACACCTTCTGCTCCTTCAGTCCTTTCTCTAACTCCTCCATTGGGTACTGCACACTCAGTTCAAGGGTTGGTTATGAGCATCAACCTCTGTATTTGTCAAGCTTTGGCAGGTCCTCACAGGGAACAACTATATCAGGCCCCTTTCAGCAAGCATTCCTTAGCATCTTCAATAGTGTCAGACTTTGGTGACTGTCTGGGATGAATCCCCAGGTGGGACAGTCTCTAGATGGCCTTTCCTTCAGTCTCTACTCTGCATCTTGTCTCCATATTTGCTCCTGTGAGTATTTTGTTTCTTTTTATAGGAAAAATTGAAGCACCCACACTTTGATCTTCTTTTTTCTTGAGCTTCATGAGGTTTATAAATTATATCTTGAGTATTCTGAGCTTTTGGGCTAAAGTCTACTTATCAGTGAGTGAATACCATGTGTGTTGTTTTGTGATTGGGTTACCTCACTCAGGATGATATTTTCTAGTTTCACCCAATTGCCTAAGAATTTCAAGAAGTCATCATTTTTAATAGCTGAGTGGTACTCCATTGTGTAAATGTACCACATTTTCTGTACCTATTCCTGTGTTGAAGGTCATCTGGGTTCTTTCTAACTTTTGGCTATTATAAAAAAGGATGCTATGAACAATATTGGAGCATGTGTACTTATTACAAGTTGGAGCATCTTCGGTGTATATGCTCGGGAGTTGTATAGCTGGTCCTCAGATAATATATCCAATTTTCTGAGGAAACACCAGACTGATTACAGAGTTGTTGTGCAAACTCTTAATCCCACCAACAATAGAAAAGTGTACCTCTTTCTCCACAACCTCTCCAGCATCTGCTATCAACTGAGTTTTGATCTTAGCCATTCTATCTGGTGTGTGGTAGAATCTCAGGGTTGTTTTGATTTGCATTTCCTTGATGACCAAGGGTGTTGAAGATTTCTTTGGGTACTTCTCAACCCTTTGAGTTTCCTCAGTTGAGAATTCTGCCTAGCTCTCTTCCCTATTTTTTAATGCTGTTATTTGGTTCTCTGAAGTCTACCTTCTTTGGTTTTTTGTACATACTGAATATTAGCCCTCTATCAGATGTAGGATTGGTAAAATCTTTTCACAGTCTGTTGGTTGCCATTTTGTTCTATTGACAGTGTCCTTTGCCTTACAGAAGCCTTGCAATTTAATGAGGTCCCATTTGTCTATTGTTGATCTTAGAGGATAAGCCATTGGTGTTATGTTCAGGAACCCTTCTTCTGTGCCCATGTGTTCCAGAATTTTCCCCACTTTCTCTTCTATTACATTCAGTGTGTCTGGTTTTATGTGAAGGTCTTTGATCCACTTGGACTTGAGCTTTGTACAGGGAGAAGAATGGATCAATTCCCATTCCTCTTCATGATAACTGCCAGTTGAATCAGCACCATTTGTTGACAATGCTGTCTTTTTCCCACTGGATGGTTTTAGTTCCTTTGTCAAAAATCAAGAGACCATGAGTGTGTGGGTTCTTTGCTGGGTGTTCAATTCTATTTCATTTCATTGATCTACCTGTCTGCCACTGTGCCAAAACCATGCAGTTTTTAGCACAATTACTTTGTAGTACAGCTTTTGGTCAAGGATGCTGATTCCTCCAGAAGTTCTTTTATTGTTGAGAGTAGTTTTTGCTATCCTGGGTTTTTTTGTTATTTCAGATGAATTTGAGAATTGCTCTTTCTACCTCTATGAAGAATTGAGTGGGAATATTGATGGGGATTTTTTTGAATCTGTAGATTGATTTCAGCAAGATGGGCATTTTTACTGTATTATTGCACGAGCATGGGAGATCTCTCCACCATATGAGGTCTTCTTGTATTTCATTCTTCTGAGACTTGAAGTTCTTAAGATATGGATCTTTCAGCTGTTTGGTTATAGTCACTCCAAGATACTTTATAGTGTTTGTGGCTAATTTCTTTCTCAGCCTGTTTATCCTTTGAGTATAGGAAGTCTAATCATCTGTTTGAGTTAATTTTATACCTGGCCACTTTGCTGAAGTTTTTTTTTTATCAGTGGTAGGACTTCGCTGGTGAAGTCTGGGGGTCACTTCAGTATACTATCACATCATGTGCAAATAGTGATAGTATGACTTCTTCCTTTCCATTTAGTATTTATTTGACCTCCTTTTGTTGTCTAATTGCTCTAGCTAGAACTTCAAGAACTATATTTAATAGATAGGGAGAGAGAGGACAAAGTTGTCTCATCCCTGATTTTAGTGGGATTGCTTCAAGTTTCTCTCCAGTTAGTTTGATGTTGGCTAATTGTTCACTGTATATTGCTTTTCCTATGTTTATGCATGGGCTTTGAATTCCTGATCTTTCCAAGACTTGTAACATGAAGGGATTTTGAATTTTATCAAGTGCTTTATCAGCATCAAAAGAAATGATCTTTTTTTTTCCTGTGAGTTTGTTTATGTAGTGGATTACATTGATGTATTTCCATATATTGAACCATACCTCCATCACTGGGATGAAGCCTACTTGATCATGGTGAATGATCATTTTGATGTGTTCTTGAATTCGATTACCAAGAAATTTATTGAGTACTTTTGCATCGATATTATATAAGGGAAATTGGTATGAAGTTCTCTTTCTTTGTTGGGTCTTTATGTGGTTTAGGTATCAGAATAATTGTGACTTTATAGAATGAATTGGGTAGAGTACCTTCTGTTTCGATTTTGGGGAATAGTTTGAGGAGAATTGGAATTAGGTCTTATTTGAAGGTCTGACAGAACTCTGCACTAAACCCATCTGGTCCTGAGCTTTTTTTGGTTAAGAGACTTTTAAAGACTGCTTCTTTTACTTTAGGGGTTATGGACGGTTTAGATGGTTTATCTGATCCTGATTTAACCTTGGTATTTGGTATCTCTCTAGAAAATTGTCCATTTCATTCAGATTTTCCAGTCATGTTGAATATAGGCTTTTGTAGTAGGATCTGATGATTTTTGACTTTCCACAGTTTTTGTTATAATGTCTCTGTTTTCATTTCTGATTTTGTCAATCTGGATAGTGTCTTTGTGCCCTCTATTAGTCTGGCTATGGGTTTATCTATCTTGTTGATTTTCTCCAAGAAATCTCTGGGGTTTGTGGATTCTTTGTGTAGTTCTTTTTGTTTCTACTTGATTGATTTTAGCCCTGAATTTGACTTATTTCCTTCTGTCTACTCCCCTTAGGTGTGTTTGCTTCTTTTTGTTCTAGAGCTATCAGATGTACTGTTAAGCTGCTAGTATATGCTCTCTCCAGTTTCTTTTTGGAAGCACTCAGAGCTAAGAGTTATCCTTCTAGCATTACCTTCATTGTGTCCCATATTTTGGGGTTTGTTGTACCTTCATTTTCATTAAATTTTAAAAAGTCTTTAATTTCTTTTTTTTATTTCTTTCTAGACCAATTTATCACTGAGTAGATCATTGTTCACCATCCATGTTTATGTGGGCTTTCTGTTATTTTTGTTGCAATTTAAGACTAGCCTTAATCTATAGTGATCTTTTAGGAGTCAAGGAGTTATTTCAATCTTCTTATGTCTGTTGAGGTCTGATTTGTGATTGATTATATGGTCACTTTTAGAGAAGGTAACTTGAGGTACTGAGAAGAAGGTATATTATTTTGATTTAGCATGGGATGCTCTCTAGATATCTTTTAAATCCATTTGGTCCATATCTTCTGTTAGTTTCACTGTGTCTCTGTTTAGATTGTATTTCCATGATGGGTCTATTGATAAGAGTGGGGTGGTGAAGTCTCCCACTATTATTGTGTGAGTTGCAATGTGTGTTTTTGAGCTTTAGTAGTTTCTTTTCTGAATATGGGTGCCCTCGCATTTGGAACATAGATTTTCAGAATTGAGAGTTTTTCTTAATAAATTTTTCCATTGATGAGTATGAAGTGTCCTTTCTTATCATTGTTCATAACTTTTGGTTGAAAGTTAATTTTATTCGATATAAAAATGGTTACTCCAGCTTGTTTCTCAATAGTGTTTGTCTTTGACACTGAGGGGTGTTTCCTGTTTGCAGCCAAATGATGGGTCCTGTTTACAAATCCATTCGGTTAGTATATTTCTTTTTATTGGGGAATTGAGTCTATTGATGTTAAGAGATAGTAATTACTGCTGATTGCTGTTTCCTGTTACTTTTTATGTTATTTTTTATGTTTGTGAGGCTATGTTCATTTGGGTTTGTTGTTTTTTTCTTGGGTGTAGTTTTCTTCCTTGTGTTGGCATTATCCATCAATTATCCTTTGTAGGGCTGGATTTGGGGAAAGATATTGTGTAAATTTGGTTTTGATGAAATATCTTGGTTTCTCCATCTATGGTAACTGAGAGGTTTGCTTTGTATAGTAGTCTGTGCTGGCATTTGTGTTCTCTGAGTGTCTGTATGAGATCTGCCCAGGGTCTTCTAGTTTTCATACTACCTGGTAAAAACTCTGGTGTAATTATAATAGGCCAGCCATTTAAATGTTTATTGACATTTTTCCCTTACTGGTTTTAACATTCTTTCTCTATTTTGTGCATGTGGTGTTTTGGCAATTATGTGATGGGAGGAATTTCCTTTCTGGTCCAATCTATTTGGAGTTCTTTTTGGCTTATTGTATGTTTATGTGCATCTCTTTCTTTCTTTAGGTTAGGGAAGGTATATATATATATATATATATATATATATATATATATATATATATATATGTATTGATGATAAAGATTTACTAGCCCTTTAAGTTGTGAATCTTCATTCTCTTCTATACCTATTAACCTTAGATTTTGTCTTTTCATTGTGTCCTGGATTTCCTCGATTTGTTTTGCTTGTTTAAGAGCTGTTTGCATTTTGCATTTTCTCTGACTATTGTGTCAATGCTTTGTATGCTATCTTCTGACCTGAGATTCTCTCTTCTATCTCTTGTATTCTATTGGTGATGCTTTCATCAATGACTCCTGATCTTTTTTCTAGGTTTTCTCTCTCCAGGGTTGTCTCCCTTTGTGATTTCTTTATTTCCATTTTTAGACCCTCGATGATTTTGTGCAATTCCTTCACCTTTTTGATTGTGTTTCCTGTGATTCTTTGAGTGACTTTTGTGTTTCATCTTTAAGGGGTTCAACTTGTGTTCTCCTGAATATCTTAAATGGAGTTACTTATGTCCTTCCTAAAGTCCTCTATCATCACCATGAGATGTGATTTTAAATCAGAGTCTTGCTTTCCCATGTGTTGGGACATCCAGTGCCCACTGTGGTGGGAGAACTGGGTTTTGATGATGCCAAGTAGCCTTTGTTTCTGTTGTTTTTGTTCTTGCCTTTTGCTATCTAGTTGTCTCTGTTGTTAGCTGGTTTTGCTGTCTCTTACTGTGGTTTGTCCATCCTGAGAGCCTGTGTATAAGTATTCTTGGGAGACCTGTTCTCTCCAGGAAGAATTTGAGTATGAAGAGCTGTGTGTGATATAAGGTCATCTCTGGGTTGCAGACAGAAACTAGAAGGATCTTGTCCCTATCTCTTCCTTGATTCTTGTGTCCTGATGCTGTGGGGCATTGGGCTGGTCTCTAGTTGAGCTGAGGTCTGAACCCCAGAAGGGTGAAAATTCACCTACATAACATTGTAGGCGTTCCCTCATGCTCCTAGAATTCTGGCTCCTGCCTAAGTTACAGTCCCCTATAGCCCCCACCAGAGAAGCATGACTAGAAGTCATATAGGCAATGTCCCAAGCTTCTGACCTTCAGGCAAAACTCCTCCCCAGTTACCTAGCAACATTAAAAAAAGGGGGGCAGTTAGGACCCTTCTCATCTCAATCTTCTCACTCTCACCCTCTCACTCCTCTCTCTTTGTCTTCTGTCCTCTCTTACTCCTCTGTTTCCTTTGTTCTCTTACCTCCCACTTCTCTCACTCCTCTCTCCTCTCTCTTTGTCTTCTGCACTCCTCTCTCCTCTCTTCTCACTCTCTCCCTCTTACTCTCTCTTTCTCTCTTTCTACCTTCTCTCTTTCTCCCTGCCTTTCTATATAATAAAGCTCTAAAACCATAGACAGTCTCTGCTCATCAAGGCTGCACTCATTCTCACTGGTATGGGAACCTCTCTTCCCTCTTCTTTCTCTCCTATAACCCCGGGGCCTATGTTGGGCTGCCCCTTGGTCACCCCCTGGAGAGTGGGTCAGAGGCTTGGATGCCCACCCAAGGCTGAGTGGAAAGATTCTGGCAGTCCTCCCATGTCTGCCTGACCAGAGCATTGTAGAACTCTGGCAGGACGTGGGTCTTTCCTCCCTCTCTTCCCCTGTGCCCCCCTTTTTAGTTCCCAACATGATGGCTCTTGGAGGGTCCCTCTTGGGCCAAGAATTTGAATTTGAACAGAAGTTCTTACCTGTTCTCACAGGTGTGTCAGCTCTCCTGGGAGCCTAGCTGTCACCTGTTGGTATTAGTGTATGTAGTGCTGTGGCACAGGATCACAGATAAAAACCCAAAGGCTCCTGTCCCAAGTCTCTGCTCAGTTCCCGAGTCCTGAGGGTTCTGAGAGGGTTCCTCTGAGCATCAGTAGTGGTTTTATCTACACTCACAGACTTGTCAGTACTCCTGGGAGGCTAGCTCTCTCTTGGCACTATTTAAATATGGAGCCCTATGGCAGAGAGGATCAGCTCTGGGTTATACAGAAACTGGAAGGCTCCTGTCTCAGGACACACCTAGGTTCCTGTGTCCTGAAGGTTCCAGGCGGGTCCCTCTAAGCACCAATTATGCTGTAATTTATGTTTTTTTTCTCATTAAAAGACATTTTAGATTTTTTATATGAGTAGGATGATGATGATGATGATGATGATGATGATGATGATGATGATTTTACTTATTCATTTTACATATACCCATAGCCCCCCTCTTGCTTACCCTCACAAAGTTGTTCCCCTACCTCCCTTCATCTTCTCTTCTGAGTGGGTAGGGACCCTCATGGATATCTCACACACCCTGGTACATCAAATCTTTGTGAGGTTAGTTGCATCCTCTCCCACTGGGAACAAACAGTGTAGCCCAGCTAAAAGAACAAATCCCATATACAGGCACCAGCTTTTGCCTTAATATGAATATCACACAATGACTCCAAAATAAAAGAAACAATAGACAAATATCCCTTGTGTACATAGATATAAAACTATTCAATAAATCACTTGGAAACTCAATTAAAGAACACATCAAAAATATAATCCACTATGATCACATTGGCTTTATTGCATATATGAGGGTATGCTACAATGTTCATAAAACAATAAATGCAATCTATTACATAAGCATACTAAAAAACAAATACCCCATAATCACCTCATTAAATTCAGAAAAGGTCTTTAATAAAATAAAACATATCTTTATAAAAAAATGTCCTGGAATGACTATGGATATAGGAGACATACAGAGTTTTGAATTATCAATATATTTACATTATTAATTTTAATTAAATGCAAGATCAACAGAATTTTTAGATTAATTATGAAATTTAAAATTCAGTATCGCTAAAAATTTGTTTATAATCCTCATTAATACAACTTTTAATTATATATTTAATGACCAGCACCCAGAACATATATGTGTGTATATATTTGTTTGTATGTATACATTTGTATATTTTTGTGTACACATGTATGTGAATAAACACATGTACATCATGCTCACAAATGTGTGAACAAATGGCATTTCTTCTCTAAGTTTTCTGTATACTACAATTGCATCTCCAGTACCAAATGTTCAGCCCTAAAATCCTACATCCAGTAATACCTTATGAATTTACATATTCAAAAGTTCATTCAATAACAGTTGATAAAAGGAGAGGCTATGAAGTTGAAAAAAAATTAATTAGTAGAGATATGGGAGGGTTTGAAGGGAGAAAATGAAAGAAAATGTAATAAAAATGCAATCTCAATACAAACAAATATTTACATTTAAGTTTTAAAATATTAAACTTAATTAAAGCTGTCCCTGTCCTGGAATTAAAGTCCCCAAACTACAGTATCAGTTCTGAACTAGTCCAACTCTACTAAAATAATTTTAATATATTTCAAAATATGAATGCAACTTGCCTGTTATACTTACATAGAAACTTTATGTTGAGGTTGATTGGGTAATTTATAAATAATCTGTATATATATATATATATATATATATATATATATATATATATGCATATATATACATACATATATACATATATGAATCATTTATTTATGAAATATCTCTATACTTCAAAAAACATGACATAAACTTAAGAAAGCATAGCACTTTCTATTTAAGCTGATAATTTTCATTTGTTTCACTTTGTAATGTAGTTTAAATGGCCAAGAGATTTTAAAGACTAAAAAAGCTAGTATGTTATTTCTTGAATTATTTGTTCAACTTTTTCTCTTTCTTTCCATCATTTGGTGTCATAATGTATTAAAAGTAGCATGAGAAGTGATATGTAGCTATTACATCTGTCTCTTCTGGAGTATACTTGACATTGATGCTAGCATTCTAGTGATTGCCTGGGGCTCTCTCAAAGATTAATCTGTTGAAGGATAAACTCTAATACATTGCCTTTTCATAATCTCTTAGACATCTATGATATTACATTATATTACAGTTCCTACTTCAAATAATACAGAGTGCTTCACAGATGTTATATATTAGTTCTTAAATTTCCTCCAAGGTCATAGCCACAATGAACCATTAACTCTAAGATCATAAAATAGTACTCTAAACAGGCAGCAGAATATTCAGGCTATGAATTTTCAATACATGATGATAATCTTCAAATGTGGGGATGTGCAAAATTAAAATGAAGCATGAGAAAATTGACATTTTAACCAGAATGTGTTCAATAGAGTAAAGAACCAGGGCCAGTAAGATATTCCACAGGTAAGAGATTACCACTAATCTTAATCACCTGAGTTCAAGGCCCAGACACCACATTTATTTAACATGTTTCTATTCTTTCTTTGAGTATCATAAAGATTTAACTTAGTATCAGTGCTGGATAGCTTCACGTTACCTTGAAATATGCTAGAGTCATCTGAGAGATATAACATAAATTGAGAAAATATTCTCACCATATTTCCTTGATTCATGGAGAACCCAGTTTACTCTGGGCGATGACACCCAAAGCAGACTAAGGAAGATAACAGAAGGAAGCCAAGCCCTTATGCAGCATTTCTACATAGCCCCTTGATCATGTCCTGCCTCTGGACTACAGCCTTAAGTTCCCATCCTCATTTCTCTCCATGATAATACTGGAATCTGAGACTTGCAGCTGATACAAACCCTTTTTTCTCCAAGTTGCTTTTGGTTTTGGTATTTCATTACATTAATAAAATGTCTAGCTAACACAGATTTAAATTAGGTACTGAAATATAACAAAAGCTATTTAAACTCTATGGTAGAGAGAACTGTCTCCAGCAAGTTGTTCTTTGACCAACACATACTTGCCATTCATGCATATGTGTGTAAACATAGGCACAAAAATAAATAAATTAAAGTAAGATAAATCTAAATAATCATAATTACTAACAACAATATACTAAAATGATTTTGCATACAGAATAATTTATATATATATATATATATATATATGTGTGTGTGTGTGTGTGTGTGTGTGTATCTAACCATTCAAAACTTTTCTAAGTTTTACAAAATATTATCATAAATTTTTCAAATGTGAATCCTTTAAAATTAGTTCTTAGGCTTAGGTGCATTTCTACTGTTCATATGCATGTAATGACCCTAAAATCAGGTAAGAACACAACCTGCCTTCAGGACCCACCAATACTCTCTGTTCAGACCTAAAAGACCCAATGACTCTCCATAACTTGCTACAACATTTACATACCCACCTCTACCTAAAACAGACATCCTTTCCTGAGATGCAGGTTACAGAAGCTAGAAGAATGGAGACATACTATTCGAGCAAAGGTCAAACTAGCTGATAAAAATCCAAGGCTCAACTCTGACAAGACTCTCTACTGGTCCAGAGGACATGTCATCCACTAGAAATACAGATCACAAATATTAGAAGACCAAAGCAAAACAGAAACCAAGGAGAAAATTTTAAAACAACCAAACAACAAAGACAAACGCAGAGACAAGCATTTAGGTTTGTCCAAATGCCCAGAAACTGAGTGGCCAGGATGAGTGTAAGAACACAATCAACAGCATTCAAGGCAATATGGCATCACTACAGCAACTTCCAAATATTCCAACACAGCGGAAGCAAAAGAAAGCAACTTTAAAACCAGTGATGTGAAGATAATAAAAGTCATTAAAATGAAAATCAATAAAACCCTTAAAGTAATTCAGAAAAACAGAAACTCACAATTGGAGAAAATAAATAAATGTCTAAAAGAAAGCTAATATTAAAAAAAAACTATGATAACATATGCAAATAGTAATACCTTTATTTCTTCTTTGACAATTTATATCCCTCTGATATCTTTTTGTTGCCTCATTGTTCTAGCTAGCACGTTGAGTAATATATTGAATAGATATGGAGAGAGAGGGTCTTGTCCCTGATTTTAGTGGAATTGCTTCAAGTATCTCTCCATTCAATTTGATAATGGTTATTGGTTTGCTGTAAATTGCTTTTATTATGTTTAGGTACGGACTTTGAATTCCTGAACTCTCCAATACTTTTAACATGAAGGGGTGCTGTATTTTGTCAAATGTTTTTTCTGCATCTAAGGAGATGATCATGTGATTGTTTTCTTTGAGTTTGTTTATATAGTGAATTAAGCTAATGGATTTTTGTATATTGAATCAATCTTGCATCCCTGGGGTGAAGCCTACATAATCATGGTGAATGATGATTTTGAAGTGTTCTTGGAGATGGTTTGCAAGAATTGTATTGAGTATTTTTGCATTGATATTCATAAGCGAAATTGGTCTGAAGTTCTTTTTTGGTTGGGTTCTTGTGTGGTTTAGGTATTAGAGTAATTGTGCCTTTATAGAAGGATTTAGGTAGTGTTCCTTCTGTGTCTATTTTATGGAATAGTTTGAGGAAGTTATGGTAGAATTCTGCCCTAAATCCATCTGGTCCTGGGCTTTTTTTTTTTTTTTTTTTTTTTTTTGCAGGGGCTTTTATAGTAAGTTCTTCTATTCCCTTGTGTGATATGGACCTGCTTAGATAGTTTACTTGTTCTTGATTTAATTTTGGTGTGTGGTATATGTCTAGAAAACCATTCATTCCATCTAGATTTTCCAGTTTTATTGAGTATAGGCTTTTACAATAGGATCTGATGATTCTTTGAATTTCCTCCATTTCTGTTGTTATGTCTCCCTTTTCATTTCTGATTTTGTTAATTTGGATACTGCCTCTGGGCCCTTTAGTTAGTGTAGCTAGGGGTTTATCTATCTTTTTAATTCTTTCAAAGAACCAGCTCCTGGTTTTGTTAATTCTTTGTATAGTTCACTTTTTTTTTTTTTTTTTTGATTTGGTTGAATTCAGCCCTGAGTTTGAGTATTTTCTGCCTTATACTCTTCTTGAGTGAGTCGCTTCTTTCTGTTCTAGAGCTCTCAGGTGTGCTGTTAAGTTGTTAGTATAAGATTTCTCCAGTTTCTTTACCAAGGAAATATTCATATGCTATGAATATTTCTCTTAGCACTGCTTTCATTGTGTCCCAGAAGTTTGGGTGTAATGAGCCAGAATTTTCATTAAATTCCAGGAAGTCTTTAATTACTTTCTTTATGACATAGAATGGCAGACCTACTGGAATTATAGAAAACTTGATAATGAAGACTCTAAGTCGTCTCTAAGAAACAGCAGATGCCAGCCCAGACTAGTATACCCAGCACATTTCTCAATTACTTTAGATGGAAAAAATAAAATATTCTATGATAAACTGATTTAAACAAAATCTATCCACAAATCCATCCGTACAGAAGATGCTAGAAGGAAAATTTCAACACAAGGCTAACTATACCTATAAAAAAAACCACAATCAATAAATATAATCTCTCACAAGCAAAACCAAAAACAAAGGAAATCACACACACACACACACACACACACACACACACTAATCATAAAAGTAGAGAGAAAATATATAAATTACCAAAACAAAAGGGAAGATATAATATAAACTAATGAAATGCAAAATATTGTTAAGTTATATTTTAAAAGCATATACTCCACCAAAGTGTAAAACCTAAAAGTAATGCGGAGTATTATGGTCATACAGAATGACCATAATAAAACCCTCATGTTATTGTCATTACAAACAGACAAGTTGATCAACAAAATCATATTGAAGACTGAAACATAAATCCACATACCTATACACACTTGAGTTTTGATAAAGAAGCCAGAAGCATACAATGGAAAAAAACAATATATCTTAATGAAATGGTACAATCCAACAAAAGGTCTGCATGTAGAAGAATGCAAGATCCATATCTATAATACTATAACCAACTCAAGTCTAGGTCGATCAAACATCACAACTTAAAACCAAATACACTGAATCTGATAAAAGGAAAGTTACAGAATACCTATATGCCCTTCAACTCAAGGACAGATAAAGAAAATGTGGTAAATTTACACAATGAGTATTTATCAGCTTTTAAGGAAATAAATTCATAATATTGCAGACAAATAGATGAAGGGAGCAGAAAAAATTTTTTTCTGGCAACCCAGAACCAGAAAGACAAATATGGTATGTACGCACTTATAATGTGGATATTAGCAGTGAAGAATAATTTTCCTAAAATCCATAGATAATAGTACCTTCTGTTCTAATCAGGCATGGCTCCCATCCATTGGTCTCAGGCATCAACCTAGCCATAAACCTTGTGACCTACAATTTGTCCTATTTACAAGATGTGCTGTGTTAAAGATGGCACAGAACTTAAAAGAATGGCTCACAAATGAGGTGTTCAACTTGAGACTCATACCACCTGAGGAAACCTTTTCCTGATAAAACCTGGAGGGTCAGAAACCAGAAGCTGGATAGGTCATGGCGGTAAGATAGAACAAATCATGCCTGGAAAGGAAAGGAAGTCACTGAAATGATTCCTAAAGATAGCCTGCTCTACTTGTAAACTAGAGCCCAGCCTAGTAGTCATCAGCAAGTGATGGGAACTAGTGCAGAAGATCTTAGACAAACATTGCATGGGGGAAGCAGTTGAAGAAACTACAGGTAGTGATGAAAATGGAAACTTGTAACAGATTGACATTGTCAACTGGAATCAGACTTTAAGGAATCTGACAATTTAAATTATCAGCATATTTAAATCACAGTAAAATTTTCAAAAATGTTTCCAATCAACAATCAGTCAAATCAATCTATTTAGAGCTACACAATAAAGCTTGAAGTGAGAGTACATAGAATTCTTTTTCAACTACTTGTGAACATGAAGATGGGTTCTGTAGTTGAAAAGGCCTAAAATCTAATGGGCTCTCTGACTGATAACATGGTGGTTAGCAGAACACAAAGTACTTGTGGTATCTACCCTGCGGATAGGTGATGTCTAGGGAAAAAGGAGTCTGAATTAGTTATTCTGGGGTATTTGGGTCTGTCCCTTCAGATAGCAAAAAGGTCACATGGCAATATTTGATATCATTTCCATTAGGAAGACACCCTGCATGGTTACTGTTATTGGTTCTCTTAGTGCTTCTCTCTAAGTACAAGAACCTCTGTGCCCTCAAAGAGATTGGGGACTCTTATGGAAGAGATGAGAGAAGGATTAAAGGCCCTGAAGGTGATAGGAACCCCACAGGAGGGTGAACAGAGTCAACTAACCTGAACCACTAGGAGCTCTCAGAGACTGAACCACCAACCAAAGAATACACACTGGCTTGAAAGAGGCACAGGGCTTTCTGCTCTCCATGTGGGCCTCCCAAACTGAAGTGGAGGCTCTTGCTAACACTATAGCCTGACTGCAGTATGCATTCCCTAACAAGTGTACCTTGCTTGTCCTCAGTGAGAGGGAATCTGCCTACTCTGGCAGCCATTTGATGTACCAGGGTAGTGAGATATGGGAGTACTCTCTGAAGAGAGAAAGGGATGGTAGATGGAGGAGGGTCTCTATGAAGGGAGACCAGGAGGGGTCAGTGTTGATGTAAATAAATAAATTTTTAAAAAATTAATTCTTAAAAAACATATTTATTATCAGAAAATTTATCATAATAGAAATAAATTGTACTTATTTTGACTTAACTAAGTGTAAGGTCACATGAAGGGACTTAAAATTTCAGCACATTTGCCAATATTCTAGAATGGCTACCACTAAGAAACAGAAACATGACCTCCAGCATTTCTCAGATACCTTCTCACTCTGAGACTTATGAGACATATCAAAAAAGAAGGAGGAGGAGGAGGAGGAGGAGGAGNGAGGAGGAGGAGGAGGAGGAGAAGAAGAAGAAGAAGAAGAAGAAGAAGAAGAAGAAGAAGAAGAAGAAGAAGAAGAAGAAGAAGAACAACAACAACAACAACAACAACAACAACAACAACAATAACAACAACAACAACAACAAACCAAAAATCATAAAACAAAAACAAACCATAGCTTACTAGAAACTCATTACCATTCCCACCCTCACCCACCTAGCCCAGGGTAGTCTATAACACCCATTTTTAATTTTCCTTATTCCACACCAAGATCCAGGAGTTCTGACACATCCAGGATCACAGGATCACAGGATCACAGGCTCTCAGGAATGACAGGCTAAAGTTTGAGACAACAATTCTACTTAACACCAGAGATAAGGAAGGCAAGAAACAAGTGCAAGAACATAAGCAACAGAAATCAGTATACTTGGCAACCTCAGAACCCAGCTCTCCTAGCACAGCAAGCCCTGGATATACCAACACACCTGAAAAGCAAGATTGACATCTAAAATGACAACTTGTGATGATGATAGAGGAAATTAAGAAGGAAATAAGTTACTCTCTTACAGAAATGCAGGAGAACAAAGTAAACAAATACTAGTCCCTAAGAGGAAACACATAAATCTCTTAAATAAAGGAAAACACAATCAAACAGGTAAAGAAATTGAACAAAACCATGCAGGATATGAAAATAGAAATGGAAATAGAAACATTAATGAAAACAAAAAGGGAGACAACCCTGGAGGTGAAAAATCCAGGAAAGAGAACAAGAATCTCATATGAAAGCATTACCAACAAAATAAAAGAGATAAAAGAGAGAATCTCAGATACCATAGAAAACATTGACACAACCGTCAAAGTAATGCCAAAAAAAAAAAAAAAAAGTGGCTACCTCAAAACATTCAAGAAATGCAGGACAAAATGAAAAGACTGAAACTAAGAATAATAGGTATAGAAGGGCATGAAGATTTCCAACTCAAAGGGCTAGCAATCATCTTCAACAAGATTATAGAAGAAATCTTCCCTAACCAAAAGAAAGAGATGCCCATAAACATATAAGAAGCCTACAGAACACCAAACAAATGGGTCCAGAAAAGAAATTCGTCCTGTCAAATAATAATCAAAACACCAAATGCACAGAGGACAGAAAGAATATTGAAATCAGTAAAGAAAAAAAGGTCAAGAAACATTTAAAAGCAGACCTATCAGAATTACATCAGATGTCTCATCAGAGACTCTAAAAGTCAGATGATATTGGACAAATGTAATACAGACCCTAAGAGAATAAAAGTCCAAGTTACTATAACCAGAAAAAGTCTCAATAATCATACATGGAGAAACCAAGATATTCCCTGAAGAAACAAAATTTAAACAACATCTTTTAACTAATCCAGCCACACAGAGGATAAGAGAAGGAAAACTCCAACACGAGGTGGGAAACTACACCTCGCCCCCCCCCAAATAAAAGAAAGAAATTAATCTTCTCACAACAAAGCCAAAAGAGGAGAACCACACAAACATAATTCTACCTCTAACAAGAAAAATAACTGAAAGCAACAATCATTGCTCCTTAATATCTCTTAACATCAGTGGACTCAATTTCTCCATATAAAGATATGATACCTTCTCCAAAACTGACAATATAATCCAACACAAAACAAACCTCAAGAACATTGAATTAATCCCATGTATTCTATCAGATCAATACGGTCTAAGGCTGGACTTCAATAACAACGAAAGCAACATAAAGTCCTATACACATGGAAGCTGTCAATTCTCTACTCACGGATAACTTTGTCAGGAAAGAAATAAAGAAAGAAATAAAAGACTTTTTCGAATTTAATGAAAATGAAGACACAGCATACCAAAACTTATGGGACACAATGAAAGCAGTGCTAAGTGGAAAATGCTTAACCCTGAATGCCTTGACAAAGAAACTGGAGAGATCATACACTCTCCACATTTGAAAGCTCTAGAACAAAAAGAAATAAATACACCCAAGAGGAGTAGATGGCAGTAAATGATCAAACTCAGGGCCAATATCAGTCAATAAGAACCAGAAACTAAACAAAGAATCAATAAAACTGCAGCTGGATATTCGAGAAAAATCACCAAGATAAATAAACCCTTACCAAGCTAACTATAGGGCACAGAGACAGAATACAAATGAACAAAATCAGGAATGAATAGGGAGATATAACGACAGAAACAGGAAATATGAAAAGTCATCAGATTCTATTTCAAAAATCAATAAACTTACCTAAATGAAATAAAAGATTTTTCTAGAGAGATACCAGGTACCAAAGTTAAATCAGAATCAGATAAACTATCTAAGTAATCCAAAAAACCCTAAGAAAATAGTAGCAGTCATAAGATTTTCCCCAACCAAAACAAGCCCAGGGACAAATGGTATTGTGCAGAATTCTACCAGACCTTCAAAGACCTAATACTAATACTTCTCAAACTATTCCACAAAATAGAAAAAGGAAGAATACTACACATTTCTTTCTATGAAGCCACAATTCCACTAAAACCTAAACCACACAAAGAGCCAACAAAGAAAGAATACTTCAATACAACTACCATTTTGAATATCGATGCAAAACTACTGAATAAACCTCGTGCAAACTGAATAAAAAAAACAGATCAAAATGATCATTCAGCATGATAAAGTAGGTTTTATTACAGGGATACAGGGCTGGTTCAATGTAGGGAAATCCATCAATATAATCCACTATATGAACAACCTCAAAAGAAAAAAAAAAATTCAACATACAATCGCTGAAAAGGCTTTGACAAAATATAACACCCTTTCATGTTAAGTCTTGAAAAATCAAGTATTCAAAGTCCATACCTAAACATAATAAAAGCAATATACAAAAAACCAATATCCAAGATCAAACTAAGTGGACAGAAAATCTAAGAAACCCCATCAAAATCAGGAACATTAATCAATATAGTACATGAAGTTCTAGACAGAGCAATTAGAAAACAAAGGAGATCCAAGGGATACAAATTGGGAAGGGAGAATTGAAGATATCACTATTCCCAGATGATATGATATATATAAAAGAACCCAAAAATTCCACCAGAGAACTACTGCTGATAAACAACTTCAGCAAATTGGCTGGATATAAACTTAACTGTAACAAATCAGTAAACTTCCTGTACTCAAAGGATAAATGGGCTGCAAAAGAAATTAGGGAAACGACATTTTACTATAGTCACAATTAATATAAAATATCTTGGTGTGACTCTCACCAAGCAAGTAAAAGATCTTTATAAAAAGAATGTGAAGTCTCTAAAGAAATAAATCAACGACCTCAGAAAATGGAAAGATTTCCCATGCTCATAGATCACCAGGCTTAACATAGTAAAAACAGCCATCTTACCAAAAGCAATTTACAGAGTCAACTCAATCCCCATCTAAACTCTAACTCAGTTCTTCACAGAGATAGAAAGGGCAATTCTCTAACTCATCTTCAATAAAAAACCTCCACGATAGCGAAAATTATTCTCAAAAATAAAAGAATATCTGGAGTAATCACCATCTCTGACCTCAAGTGTGCCCTTCCCCCAATCTTAAGCAGGATAAACAGACCTCAAGTGCTTGCCACAATGGGTTTAATGGCCCAGGTGAAGTCATAGCCTTGCTTCACCTTCACTCTCCTACAGGAATTTAGGAGAATATACTGCCTGCTGTGAGTGTGTTGCAACATAATCAAGCTGAAACAAAGGATGGGTTTTATGGTTTTCCCTTTATAAACTGGAGCTGCAGAATTAAACTTTGAGTCTTTATCAGAACCTTTGTCTTGGCTTCATTCTTCTCTTGCACACCTGTCCTTTTCATTTCCAGTCACCCTTTCAGGTAATCCTGTCCTTCATGGCCGCTGGACTGCTACAGGTGGTGCCTGTACTAGGGTACTGAAAACAGGGAGACTCACTGAGAAACACTGTCTTGGTAGAGCTCCACAGCAAACAAGAAAAGTAACAGTAGCCTGCACAGTAAGCAGCGAACAGCATTAATGCTAGTGCTAGATATAAAGTTTATTTTTGGATGCTCTTGTTGCAGGAGGTGCAATAAGGGGACACAGGCTAGGCTGAAGTGTTGTGAAGTCACCTAGTGGGCATTTGTCCTCAGCCAAGAGCTGCATCAAGGGACAGGAGCAGGGTTTAAAAAACAGATGTTAGAAAATGTCTTAGCTCAAGAAGATGTATGCCGTCCATATTTCCTAGAAGTAGTAATGATAAATATACAAATGATGTGAGAAAAAGAGAGATAGAGAAAGAGAAAAATAGGTTTCAGGAAAGCAGTTGTCCCTTTCTGGGACACACTAGCAAAAGACAAGGAAAATGGATAAAAGCTATTTCAGAGCTCTCCTAGGGACAGGAGGAAATCAGGATACATCCTGCTTCCTCTCTGGCTCCTACTGGAGATATCCTTAGTTCTGGTTATATCTAGGTCCCTTTGGGACATCAAGCTCTCTTCCCTCTCTATCTACTATTTGTCCTTGATGCACCAATCTATCCGTATGTGTCAATGTATGTCTGTTTTTGTTTTGTTGTTTGAATGACTGTTGTTCTGTGTTTCATGTTGTAAAGAAAAAATTGGTAAAACTATCTGCTGGCTATTCACCCCTTGACTTAGTTTAACTAGTTTAAAAGGCAATCTCATTTTACACAGCGGAAACTGATGTTACCATGCACTGTAGCTGGGAGTCATTCACAGCTGGAGAAGCCCTGCTAGGGGCTGATAACCTGCCAAGTCACTTTTAAAGGGGCCAACAGCTTTTCAGCATCTTTGGTAAGGGAGCTGATGGCTGGTTTTTTTCCTAGAAAAATCTCTGATTGTGTTTATTGGGTTCAGCAAGTGACAAGGTTCATTTTCTCTTGAAATTACAGCTAGGAAGGATAAGAAAAATTTGTTTGTTCTAAATATATGAGATGTGTGTAGCCTCTTCATTTTTATTTCTGACTGTTTAAAAGTATAAATGTTTGGCATGACTAGGCTGTAGATTATTGGCTTATAAGTTATTTGGTATGATTAAAAATTTGTAACAATGGTAACAGAAATTTAGGTTAAAACTGGTAAATCAAGTTTGGAGTCAGTCTACACAATAACACATAGTATGAGCCAACCCAGGGAAACAGGTCTCTAAAGATGTTTCTAAATTGGGATAATATTTTATGCAATTCTTATCCTAAAAACTAGATTTATAAAGGATAAGATTTAAATCTATGTCTCTTTAATGAGGTATTAAAAGTTGCACTGTCGTGCAATCATATATAAGAACAGGCAGACAAACTTTGTAATGTGAAAGTAATGTTCTTGGTATTGATTATTTAGAAGAATGGATTGTTTACTTTGTTAAATATTGGGTTTTGGAAATTATGGTTATGCTCTAATATTACCAAAAGAAATGTAAAAATTATAGTTAAACTGCCAGTATTCCATTGACTGCAGTTTGCATTTAGAATCCCAGGATAAAATGAAGGGAAACGAAATTTAAGATGAAATTTAAGACCTGTGATTCATGTAACTTATGTCAAATAGTCCAGAGAGTTGTTTGTCAGCTTAGAAGCCTGAGGCTGAGAACATAGCGGAATAGGCCCCGACATGACTGAGCAGGTCTGCCGTTACAACATTCCTGGGGCTGCCTGGCCATAAAGATATAAAGGGAATGCAGGAACATGTCCGGGCTATCTTGGCTGAGTCATCAGCCACCTGGGTTGGCACCTCTTTCTGTCCATTGATCTCCTGACTTAGTTTGAAGTTACAGAATAACCAGATGTTCCGCTGGCCTAGATAAGCTTCTGGCCCTTGGGATTCCTGACACTCTGACATGCATTTACTATTCTGCTGATGTTTAAATGAACCAATTATGTGAAATCGCGCCAATTCCTCCTAGCCCCCGACCCTCTCCCTATAAAAACCCCTAGCTTTTGAGCCACTTGGTCGATTCCTCTGTCTCCTGTGTGAGATATGTATCGGCCCAGAGATTCGTCATTAAACTGCCTCGTGTATTTGCATCAAGACAGTTCCTCTTGGGTGGGCCCTTTCCCAAGACTCAAGTGGGGGGCCCTGAAAGGGGGGTCCTACACAAGATATTTAATTCACCCATATTTGTAATTAAGAAAAAAATCAAGCAAGTGGAGATGATTGCAAGAGCAACAAAAGTGTTAAAAACAGCTGTAGCACAATACAAGCCTGCTGCCCCTTTTACCCAAGCTTTATTGGATTCAGTAGTAGATGCAAATTTTAACCCCCAAGATTGGAAAAAAGATGTAGTGGGAGTTTACCTGGGATCAAATAAGGTCCCAATGAACAATTTCAGGAATTTGTGGAGAGACTGCTAAAAGCAGCTGGCAAAATTTTTGGATATCCTCAGACAGGAGTTCCTTTTGTTACACAATTGGCTTATGAGAATGCCAGGGCAGCTTGCTATGTGGCCATCCGGCCACACAAAGCAAGGACAGATTTATCTGGATACATTAGTCTTTGTGCAGAAATCAGACCCTTATGCAATCAGGGCCTGGCTATGGCTGCTGCCTTTCAAGGGTCCACTGTGCAAGCAATGCTTTCACAGAAAGGAGGGAATAAAGGATGTTTTAAATATGGAAGTTTGGGTCATTTTAAAAATGATTGTCCTAGAAACAGAGGCACAAGTGCATAATCAGGTTGCACCTCAGGAATTTGTCCTTGATTCAGGAGGAGTAATGTAGATCTGAGACAGATAATCAGGGCTAACCAGTGTTGGGAAACTAGTATGGGGTCAGCCTTAGGCCCTCAGATGTGCAGAGAAATCAGCTTATGGAGCCATGAAGCTGTTGCCAAGTTAGGAAAATCCATTTCTGAAGTTATCAGAGCAACCCCAAAATTGGACCTAAGGTCTACCACACACCCAGTACTGACCCCAGAAATGGGGTTCAGATGCTGCCTACATGAGTTTTTGCCTCCAGGGACCTGGGGATTACTTCTTGTCTGAAGCACCATTATTATAAATGGATTGCAGATCTATCCAGGTGTTATAGATAGTGATTATTTGGAAGAAATAAAAATTATGGCTGCTTCCCCCCCATGGCATTATAACTGTACCTGCTAACAAAAGAATTGCTCAACTTATTTTAGTTCCCTTGCTTCTGCTACTTTGGAAATTTGTGAAGAGTAAGATGGAACAAGGTGGCTGTGGTTCCTCTGATGTGTACTGGGTTCAATCTACTACTTACTAGTAATAGATCTAACCTTAAACTAATAATTGAAGGAAAAAGTTTTAAAGGATTAATAAATACTGGGACTGATGTAAGAATTATTAGAGGACAAGATGGGTCTTCAACTTGGCCTTTATCTGATAATCTCACACTCCTTCAAGGGATTTTTTATTCCAATAATCCAAAAAGTTCCAAACTTAAGATATATGAAAGGTAAATAAAACTATGGACTCATGAAGGCATTACAAACTGGCTTACCTACTCCAGCCACCATTCCAAAACACAGGTATAAAAATATTATAGATTCAAGAGATTGATTTTATACTATTCATTTGTATTCTGATGGTTGTAAAGGGTTTGCTTTTAGTGAGCTTGTAATTTTAAGGAACCCACGAAGTGGTATCTTTGGAAAGTTTTGCCTCAAGCAATGTCTAATAGCCTTACATTATGTAAAAAAAAAAAAAAAAAGAAAAAAAAGAAAAAAGTCACTGCTTCAACACAAGAAGTTAGGACTTTGAATCTTTCAGTGTATGTTATTCACTATATGGATGAATTTTCTTAGCTGATCTTTCTGAAGGACTTTTACTATAAGTTCTTTGCTCCTACACAATGAGCTTAAAGATTGTAGAGTAGTTGTTGCTCCAGAAATGATTTAAAGGCAATAACTTTTTCAATATTTGGGGCCTCAGTTATATCCTAAACAATTGTGGCACAGAAAATTCAAGTAAGAAAAGATAGTTTACTTGCTTTAAATGATTTTCAAAAGCTTTTGGGAAATGTTAATTGGCTAAGATCTCACCTTAAGCTTGCTACAAGAGAACTTAAAACTCTGTTTCATATTTTTCAAGGGGAATTTAAATTTTAAATCCTCTGGACAGTAAACTGATGAGAAGCTTTCCATAAAGTAGAGGAAGCTAGTAGCCAAGAACAAATACATTATGTAGACTATGATTATTTGTTGGTTGTTTCACAGCAGTCCTTTGGCAAAAGGGAACATTAATGTGGATTCATTTTTCTTCATCTCCAAGTAAAGTTTGAGCACCCCATTATACAGCTCTTACTGTGTTAATACGGAATTGTAGGATAGAATCATGAAAGTATTTTGGAAAGAATATCTTAATAACCTGATGAAATATTTATTCCTTTTTCCAAACAGCAATTAAGTTGGTTATTGCAAAATACTGATATTTGGCCTACTCCATGGGAAACATTTTAGGCAAATTTGATAATCATTATCCAAAAGACAAGTTGTTAGAATTCTTTCTATACATACTTTTGTATTTTCTGTAAATTTACACATGCAGCTGAGAAAGAATGCATTTATTGTATTTATAAACAGCTCATCTAATGGAAGAAAAACATGTGACCATATCACATGTTTATTCTCTTGAGTTTCTCCCCTGCTTCACAAATAATTGAATTATGTGCTGTAGCCACTGTTTTTAAAATGTTGAAAAATCAAGTTTTCAATTTGTATACTGATAGCCAATATATAGTTCATAGTTGCACAGTTGCAATTATACAAATACAGCTTAATTTAAGAAATATTTACTGTTCCTTAATTTATAAGATATTTAAGCACTCACACTGGATCACCTGGACACGTGGGCAATGTCACACCAGATTTGTATACTAGGCAGATTATAGGCCTTAAAGGAGAAATTAGCCAAACAACAATCTCATTTTTTTTTCCAGACAGTGTTTCTCTGTGTAGCTCTGGCTGTCCTGGAACTCACTTTGTAGACCAGGCTGGCCTTGAACTCATAAATCCACCTGCCTCTGCCTCCTGAGTGCTGGGATTAAAGGTGTGAGTCACCACACCCAGCAACAACCTCATTCTTTACATCATCAAAATAGTAACTTTCAAACACAAATTTAGTATTTCTAGAAAATATGCACATATCAAATTGTAAAGACTTGTATTCAGTATCTTCCATTACTTCATTATCACATAATACTGTCAATCCTTGAGAATTCATACATAATCAATTATGGCAAATGGATGTTACTCATATTTCCTTATTATCCTAAAGGACATGGTATTGAGAAACAGGCCCATGGAACTTTAAAACAATATCTTCATGAATAACAAAAGGGGTGATTGTATTCCCCCATATACCACAAAATTATTTTAAATCATGCCTTTTATTTTAAAATTTTAAAATTTGAATGTCACGGAACTCTCTAAATGTGAGAAGCACAGCTACTTGAGCTTCTGGGATGGTTTTTCAAGGAAAAAAAAAATATTATGAGCTTCTTAGACCAAAAATAGATACAGATATAGAAAGAATAAACTCGTCTATTTTCCATTTGCAAGAATGTTTAACCTCCTTGTCTGAAGTACTCCTTCAAAACAGGTGAGGACTTAATCTTTTATTCCTTCAACAGGGAGGACTCTGTACTGCTCTCCATGAAGAATGGAACTTTTACATCAATCATTCAGGAGTAGTAAGGGATTCTGTGGCTAAAGTTCAAGAAGGACAAGACAAAATGAAAAGAGATAAAGGACAGAAAGAGGAACATTTTGAATCCTAATTCTATACTTCCCCATGGCTTACAACTTTAATTTCTACACTGCTTGAACCATTAATTATAGTCTTGTTGCTTTTAACATTTGGACCTTTTATCATAAACAGATTGGTTGCCTTCACACAGGATGATTTTCAGCAAGCTCAGCTACTCACCATGGCAGTTATTCTTCTCTATGAAGAAATGCATTGAGTGCATATTCATATCTTCTTTATGGCTTTGGTCTGAATGGGAAAAAGTGTGCTATAGAAGACAAGTAGCCAGAAATGGGTAAGAGGGTTTTTGAGCTCCTATCAACCTAAGACAGAAACATACATGAATGATATGTTTGTTCTCCCTGACAGGGAAGGAGGAGCAATATAGACACCGACCTAAGACAGGTATGGTTGCCTGGCAATTCTATACCCCAGAAGAGATTATGGAAAACAAAGTAAATCTTATGCCCCTGTCCAGCTCCTGATATGGCTCATATAATTTTTTTTTTAAAAAAGGAGTATTTTGTGCCCTTTCCCCAGCCTTGAGGAGGTTAAACAGACCTTGAGTTTAATGGCCCAGGTGGAGTCATAGCCTTGCTGCACCTGCAATCTCCCACAGGAACTTAGAAGAAAAGACTGCCTGCTGAGCTTGCTTTGCAACATAATCCAGCTGAAACAAAGGATGGGTTTTGTGGTTTTTCCTTTATAAGCTGGAGCTGCAGAACTAAACTTTGAGTCTTAGTCAGAACCTTTGTCTTGGCTTCATCCTTCTCTCATACCCCTGTGCTTTTCATCTCAACCCCCAATTTCAGGTTACCCAGTTCTCCATGACTGCTGGATGGCTACACTTAAGCTCTACTACAGAGCAACAGTGATAAAACCACATTGTATTGTTTCAGAGTCAGGCAGGTCAATCAGTATAATAGAATTGATTACTCAGAAATAAACGTATACACACATCTATGGTCACTTGATCTTTGACAAAGATGTCAAAACCATCGAATAGAAAAAAGACAGCACTTTCAACAAATGGTACTTGTTCATCTGGCAGTCAGCATTGTAGAAGAATGAAAATTGATCCATTTCTATCTTTTTGTATAAATCTCAAGTTCGAGTGGATCAATAACCTCAAAATAAAACCAGATACGCCCAATCTGGTAGAAGAGAATGTGGAGAAGAGCCTTGAAACATTGGTACAAGGACAAATCTGAACAGAATACCAAGGGCTCATGTTCTAAGATCAACAATCAACAAATGAGACCTTATAAAATCGAATAGCTTCTGGAAGGCAAAAGATACTGTCAATAGCAAAAAAAGGAACCCCACGGATTGGGAAAATATCTTTACCACCCCACATCCAATAGAGGGCTAACATACAAAATATAGAAAGGACTCAAGAAGTTAGACTCCAGAGGAGCAAATAACCCTATTAAAAATGGGGTTCTGGGCAAAGAAAGAAGTCTCAACTGAGGAACAGTGAATGACTGAGAAGTAATTAACAAAATGTTCAATATCCTTAGTCATCAGGGAAATGCAAATCAAAACGTCCATGAGATTCTACCTCACACCGATCAGAATGGCGAAGATCAAAAATGCTAGTAAGAGTAGATGCTGGCAAGGATGTGGAGAAAGAGGAACACTCCTCCTTTGTTGGTGGGACTGTAAGCTGGTAAAAACTGTTTGGAAATCAATCTGTCAGTTTCTGACAAAATTTGTAATAGTTCTACCTGAAGACCCAACTATACCACTACTGGGCATATACCCAAAAGATGCTCCAACATATAACAAGGACACATGTTTATGGAAGCCTTATTTATAAAATCCAGAAGTGAGGAAAAAACCTGAAATCTCTCAACAGAAGTATGAATAAAGAAAAGGTGGTACATTTACACAATGGAGTACTACTCAGCTATTAAAAACAATGTCTTCATGAAATTTGCAGGCAAATGGATAGAACTAGAAAATCTCCTGACTCATCCTGAGTCAGGTAATCTAAACTCAACATAATACACATGGTATACATTCACTAACTAGTTAGTTTTAGCTGAAAAACTCAGAATGTTCGTGGTATAACCCACAAATCATATGGAGCTTAGGGGGAAGGAACAACAGGTTGTAGATGCTTCAGTCCTGCATAGTGGCAGCAACAAGATTATTCCAGGAGATGGAAAGAGTATGGATCTCTGAGGGAGAGAAGTGGGGAGGAGGAAAAGAGAGACTTCAGGACTATTGCGGGGGATGGAAGAGAGATACAGAAGTTCAGGAAATCAAATAAAAATATGTAGCAGTGGTGGATGAGGAACTGGGGCTAGCCACTTGAGAGTTGTAGATGCCATGATAGCAAGAGGCTCCCAGGACCCAATGAGAAAGACTTTAACAGAAATTCACATCGAAAGGGAGAGTGAACCTATTGAGATCAACTCCAGTAGATAGGCATGGCCCTCTGTTAAGGGATGGGGCCCCCACCCATCTCAAAGATTTTAACCCAGAAATGTTCCTGACTGAAGGAAAGACAGTGACATAAAAATGGAGCATAGACTGAAGGAAGATTCATCCAGGGACTGCTCCACCTGGGGATCTATCCTGTATGAAGACACCAACCCCTGACAATGTTGCTGTTGCCAAGAGGTGCTTGATGACAGGAAACTGGTATGGCTGTTCACTGGGAGGTTTTGCCAGCACGTGACCAAAGCAGGTGTGGATGATTACAGCCAAGCATCAGACTGAACATGGTGATCCCAATGGGGAGTTGGGGGGAAGGACTGTAGGTGATGAGGAGCATTGCAACTTCATAGGAAAAACAATGTTGGCTGGCTGGACTACACAGATCTCCCAGGGACTTGACCACCAACGAAGTAGTGTACATGGAAGGATCCATGGCTCCAGAAACATATGTAGCAGAGGATGGTCTTGTCTGAAATCATAAGGAGGGGAAGCCCTTGGTCCTGTAGAGGTTTGATGTCCCAGCATAGGGGGACGCCGTAGCAGTGTTATGGGAGCAGATGGATGGGTGGGGGAAGCACCCTCACAGAGGCAAAGGAGAGGGGTGAGAGATCAAATGGGATGGCAGGGTAGTGGAAGGGTAACTGAGAAGGGGTATCATTTATGATGTAAATGAATGGAATGATTAGTAAAAACTTTAAAAAGCAAATAGATGTAAATATAAAAATATTGAGAATTATGAATTAAGATTTTTTCATCTTTGAATAGAATGGGATTGAACACCTGTTTTGAAGACTATGTGAAAAGCAAGTACTTATGCCTACATCTAGCAAAATGCCATATAGAGTGTAATAGGAAAATAAAATATTAATAATTCTCTTTGTAGCAATATTTTTTCATAGTGACACAAAGGCATATTTTTGACATCCATAAGGGCAGCAGTACAGAATTGCATTCATATTATTGAAATTTCGGGTCACACCAAAAGGATATCATCTCTCCCTGAATCCAAGCAGACCCTTACTGTAGAAGAGCTCTGCTACCTATTCATTGTCAGCTGGTCTGTGGACTTGTTTGTAGTAACTGAAAAAAAAATGCCATTCAAAGGATCACTCTTTAGAGTTGTTCCACATTTCCCTAGCTTACAGGAAAAGTTCAGGGTACTATAAAAATGTCCCTAAGTGGATCATTCACAATAAAGAAGTACAGAAGAGAATCACTACAAGCTAGATGCCTTCTTGTAATGAAAATGAATTATTTTGTTGTTTGAAAGGCAACATACGACCTGCCATTAATTACAGTCATATATGAATTACATACTTTTCTATAAATAATTTCAAAAACAAGATTCTTGTATTTCAGTATCTTAGTGATGTAAGTCTCAAAGAAGATTCAAGAATATATATCTAATTTCACATAAATACCCAATTGTGCTTCACAGCACTCCCTCAATCATGCCAAGTATTTGTAACTTCTTTATGGCCAATAATAATAATACTAATAGAACAGAATAGTCAATTTTTTACTAGTTGAACTATTTACATTGACAAAACTACATCCAAGTAACATTTGATAGCTATTGAACCTGAGGGAACCCAATACTGATTAAGACATGACAGGTATAGTTAATATTTCTGCCCTATTTCGATTTACTTATGATTGAACTACCAAATATTATTTTAATAGTGACAAGGTACAATTAAAAAGTCTGTGCCCTTAGTCTTCTTTGTCTTCCTCTGTCTACCTCACTTGGTGCCCTCTCTTTTGCTTTTCTTTCTAAAATATCTCTTTTCTTCCTCTCACAGACCTATGCTCCATAACCAGTTCTGTCTACTTGTCATGTTTTATGTAGTACTTTCTCTCCCTACATAATTGGTACTCTCAAATCTACAATTAAAAACCTTAAAGCAGTCATATGTCCACTCTACACATACGGTTCCAAAATCCCCACTTCATAAATCCATTGCTAAAATCTCTTCGATGGGCAATAAATGGGGCTTGGTCCCATAACTACACTACAATGCTGATTTGACCCTTCTAAGATGTGTATGGTTTATTTGAGCTTCTGCCACCCATTATATTTGACTCCAGTTTCTAGAGTCTGCCTCTTAAGAAACTTTTTCTCCCCACCTGTTAGGTTTCCCTACTGTGATTCTGGGAGTCTTTTGGTCTCTCTGGCTCCTGGAGCCTGCTGTGTTCCTTAGGTGTCTGTCACATGAAAAGGTTGTATCATTTCATCAATCTTCTCTTTGGCTGCCCAATGGATAAGTATGTTCTCCATCTTGGGGTTCTGGATCCTTCTATGCCATCCTGGAAATTCTTTTATGCCTGCCAGAGAAAATGGACATTTCTCTGCTAAGACAATTTTTTCTCTTGCCCTCTATTTAAACCCTTCCTTTTTAAAAAAATATGTCTACAATATGCTTCAACTGCTGTTTTTTCTACTTTCTCTATCTACCTGTCTATGTCTTAGGTCCCTCCTTAAGTTTTCTTTTCCTTTTCTCCTCCTATGAACTGCCTGCTAAGTCCTTCAGCTTCCTTATATTTCTAGACTTCTGTGGTATTGCAATCCTGCTTATGTTCACTTTCCTGCTTTTAACACTTTTCTCTCACTTTGATATTTGTCACTAAGCTCTTTCTTGGTGTTTATTGGAAATAATTTTCTGGTGGATATCCACTTTCTCTTTTCCTCCCCAAATGTAGAAATTTCATTAAAGCCTTACTGTCTTACTGCAAATGCAAATGGTTTTGCCTTAGTGAAGCTCAAAGTCCAAAGACAGCATACTTGATTTTCAAATTCTCTCCTACAGTAACTTCTGCCACTGCACAAATTATATCCAAATCTCTTATATCTAAACTTTCTCTGCTCTATACTCCCCAAAGTCTCTTATCACTAAATATTGTCTACTTCACACTCTTGAAAATATTTTATCTCTATAATGTCTTTGCTTTATTCTCTCAAAAGGAAATCTCATGACTATTTTTAAACATTTTTAATGTACCTTATATCTCAATCACAGCCCTATTCCTGCCTATTCTCCCTATTTCAACAGTTATAAGTCCCTCCTTCCATTGCCCCCTTCCGTTCTCCATAGAGCAAAAGAGTCCCCTTGGGTACAACCACACTCTGGAATATCTAGTCCCAGCAGGACTAGGCACATGGTCTCCCACTGAGGTCCAGCCAGGCAGTCCAAGTAGGGGGAGGGAGATCCAATGGAAGGAAACAGAGACCTAGACAGACCCCACTTCATTTGTCAGAGGATACACATGAAGGAAGAGTATGCTACACATGCTTGCTATACATGGGTAGGGGGTCTAGGTCCAACTCCTGCATATTCATGGTTGGAAGCCCAGGCTTTGTTAGTCCCTGTGGTCCCAGGTGATTTGACTCTGAAGATCTTCTTACAGTATCTTCAACACCACCAGCTTGCTTATTTCTATACAACACTCTTCTACAAGACTATCCAAGCTCTGCCTGATTGTTGGCTATGGGTCTCTGCATATGCCTCTATATTCTGTTGGATGAAGCCACTCAGAAGACAGTTAAGTCAGATTCTTGCCTGCAATCATAGCAGAGGATCTTTAATAGTGTCAGGGTTTTGTTCTCTCACATGTGATGGTTTTCAAGTTGTGGCAGTCTGTGGTAGGCTATTCTGTCAGTCTCTGCTTGATCATTATCCCTGCATAACTTTTAGGTGGGACAAATTATGAATTTGGATGGATTTTTGTCTCTTTCCTTTTTCTGGAAGGACTGCCTGGCCTAGAGGTGGCCACTTCATCTTCTACATTGCCCTCTGATAGGAAGGTTTATTGTGGATATCCTGAAGTTTATGGCTAATACCCACTTTTAAGTGAGTATATACCATACATGTCTTATTGGGTCTGGATTACCTGACTCAGGATAATGTTCTCAACTTCCATTCATTTGCCTTCAAAAATCATTATGTTTTTGTTTTTATTGTCTCAATAGTATTCTGTTGTGTAGATATATCACATCTTTTAAATTCTTTTTATAAATTGAGGGGTATTTCATTTGTTTCTAGTTTCTGGTTACTACAAATAAAGCTACTATGACCAGAAGTGAGCAAGTGTCCCTGTGTTATATAGTAGGTCATCTTTGGGTATATATCCAGGAATGTTATAGCTGGGTCTTGAGGTTAAATTATTTCCAGTTTTCTGAGAAGCCACCAAGTTGATTTCTAAAGTGGTTTTGCAACTTTTTACTCCTACCAGCAATAAAGTAGTGTTCCCCTTGGTTGAAAACTTCATCAGAATGTGCTATCAATTGAGTTATATATATATATATATATATATATATATATATATATATATAATATGATATAAGATGGAATTTCAGGATTCTTTTGATTTGCATTACACTGATGACTAAGGAGGTTGAACATTTCCTTAATTGCTTCTTGATCATTCGAGAGTCTTCTATTGAGAATTTTCTGTTTATGTACCTCATTTTTAATTGGGTTACTTGGTTTGCTGAAGTCCAATTTCATGAGTGCTTTATATATTTTAGATACTATTCCACTTTTAGTTGTATGCTTGGTGAATATCTTTTGCCAATCAGTAGGCTGCTCTTTAATCATTTTGATAATGCCCTTTGTGTTACAAAAGAGTTTCAGTTTCATGGGATCACATTTATTCACTGTTGATCTCTGTGCCTGAGCTATTGGAATAATGTTTAGGAAGTATTATCCTGAATTTTCTCTTCTGTTAGATTTAGTGTATCTAGTTTTATGGTGGGGTCCTTGATTCTCTAGGATTTGAGTTTTGTGCAGGGTGATAAACATGGATCTTCTCAAAGAAGTTTTTTTTTGTTGTTTTTGTTTTATTTATTTATTTATTTATTTATTTATTTATTTATTTTTATTCTGTTGTATTAACAAAAGGTCAAAAAGTGTGGGGGCTTTTTTCAGGGTTTTCATTTCTGTTCCATTCACTGACCTTTCTGTTTCTATGCCAATGTCATAAAGTTTTTATTATTATTGCTCTGATGTACAGCTTGAAATCAGAATGTTATACCTCAAAAAGTTCTTTTGTTGATCAGGATTGATTTATCTATGCTACTTTTTTGTTTGTTTGTTTGTTTGCATGATTGATTTTTCTACATGAACTTGGAAATTTCCTTTTCAAGGTCTATAAAGAATTGTATTGGAATTTTGATGGGAATTGTACTTAATCTGTAGGTTTCTTTGTTACAATGGCCATTTTCATTCAGTTAATCTGTGAGCATTAGCGATGTTCTTATCTTCTGATGTCTTCCTCAAATTCTTTCTTCATATACTTGAATTTCTTGCTGTACAGATCTTTTACTTGATTAGTTAGAGATACACCAACATATTTTATAATATTTGTAGCTATTGTAAAGGGCATTGTTTCATTAATTTCATTCTCAGCCCATTTGTCATTTGCATAAAGTAGGGGTACTAATCTATTGTTTTTTTTTTTTTTATTTTGTAACCATACTCATTGCTGAAGGTGTTTATTAGCTTTAGGAGTGGATATTTGTGGTTATTTGTGATCACTTATATACATGGTTGTATCATCTAAAAATACCAATACTATGAATTATCTGTTCCAATTAATATTCCCTTGATCTCCTTTAGTTGTCTTATTGTTATTGATCTTGATTTAACTTAGATAAGTGATATACATCAAGTTCATTTAGATTTTCCAATTTTATGGAGTACAGGCTGCGGAAATAAGACCAAATCATACTTTGAAATCTCTCCATGTATCATTTTGTTTATTTCTACCTCTCTCTTTTAGTGACTGTGACTATGTGTTTGTCTATCATGTTGATTTTCTCAAAGAACCTTGTATTTTTCCAGGTTTGCATGTCTAATGAAGACAGAAGGAGAGGTGTGGGGACTATAAAACTTCGGGTACCTCTTATCACCTATTTATTAAATTATCTCAGTATTTGAAAGTTCATTGTGCATGATTGAAATACATGCACGACTTATAACAAAAAATTAAAAATTGTAACAATAGAATCTATATTTAGTTAATCTTAAATTGCTACAACATATTATATATGTGATTCAACTTTTACTTAAAAAAATAGATCTACTACAGAAAACTATACATGTAACTTATATTCAACTACTGTCCTAAAAAATTTTTTTTTTTTAATAGGAAGCATGTCGCTTGTTTCCATCTTGGCTGATGACCTCATCAGGATTGAAGCAACCATTTCTACTAATGTAAAAGTTAACTAACTAATTTATTAACTAATTAAAATTCAGGTTTGGTGGTACATGGCTTTAATCCCATCATTAATGTTGAGGAAAGTGGATATCTATGAGTTCCCCTGGGCTCTGTTATTCAGAGAAACCCTTTCAAGATAAACAAACCAATAAAAATGGGGGAAGTGAGGATAAACCATGCCATGTAACTTCTAGGGTATTCCAAAGCTGCTGCACAAGTCCCAAGAGTTTTTGCAGAACCTGGGCAACAATGTAACAAATGGACCTCAGCCTAAATCCTCTCTTTCAAAACTGAAATTTCCAGAGTGATTTTACCAGTTTGCAACCCCACCAGCAATAGAGGAGGGTTGTTGTTTCTCCATATCATGCCAATATGTGCTGTCAGCTGAGTTTTTTTATCTTAGCCATTCTGATTGGTATAAGGTAAAATCACAGGAATATATATGCTCTTGGGATAAAGTTGTCTTTTTCCCCAGCTGAGGTTTTAGGCATGTTTAGCCATGCCTACTTTTTTACATAGTGGCTAAAGATTTGAAATCAGATATTTGAGTTTGTAGAACAAGTGTTCTAACCTACTGATATATCTCCATTGCCTTTCATATATTACTTATTTGACTGGATATGGTTCCTTAACTGATATTCCTGTAAAAGGAAGGTTAAAATATTGCCACTTAAATATATTCTAAGTCAAGAATTTTAGAAATCTGTTCCATTAACAGAACAATCATCAGAACAAAACTATCAACAAATACAGATTGGTCCTCTAGCAGCTTTTATACTAAATGCCTCATTTCCCAGTTAGTGGTGCAGATGACAGGAAACATTAGGATAGGATACTTAGGAAAATGAAATGGTACAGTACGTACTCAATTTAGAGTTACACCAGAATCAGGGCTATTCTTTATTCTCTGCTTCATTTTAGCATAGTGTAAACAATTTCTTTCCCCATGTTTTGATTCACTATTAGCCCCAACACATTACTGACTTCAGAAATAATTCCTTTTTTCTTTTATTATTTAAATTTATTGAAAAATGTTTTCCTACAATAAATTTAATCATATTCTTTCCTTTCTCCCTCAACTCCTCTCAGACCTTCCCTATGTCTATACTTACAAAACTTTATGTCCTTTCTATATTTGTAAATAGAAAAAGCAACAAAATCAAAAAGCAAGAAAAACAAATAAAAAACAAAAATCAAAACAGGCAAACTAATGATTATATTTAGGTTTGTAAAACTACTACTGTATGTTGTGTATACCCTGTGTTGGCATCAGGAACTCCCAAATCTATGACATCATATAGGTGACAGCGTGACCTGCAGCATATCCCCAGAATCCACTTAGCTCACCTCCCACCTTTATTTGTGTTATGTCTTTTTCCATATAAAAATAAGGGAAATGCCCTTCCCTTTCTGCCTTCTACCCTTCTTCTCTTTCTGCCACCAGCTTGTCTCTCCCTCCTAATAAAACCTCTTCCCATGGAATTGTCTTGGCCTAGTGTACTATTAAAACATGACCTACCATTCTATCACATCACCCTGGAGAATGTTTGATATATCCAGTGAGTCAAACAGAACCATCAATACTACTACTCGCTACTAACAGAGA
This sequence comes from Mus pahari, assembly GCF_900095145.1. NCBI lineage: Eukaryota > Metazoa > Chordata > Mammalia > Rodentia > Muridae > Mus > Mus pahari. The sequence continues at coordinate 14,668,465 of NC_034598.1, forward strand.
ATACATTTTACCACATCAACAGATGGAATGATTCTACAATATATCACACATGACACCATATATCAGACTACAGAATAACTCAAAAATTCTCTTTATGTAAGTTACTAGAGTTTACAGTTTCTGATTACAATGAGAATGAAACGAGATCAACAATATATATTTCAGTTATATAAATGAAGATTCAAAATTATAAACGTCTAATTGAGGTTTATTTATTTGAGGAAGAAAGTGAACTTAAAACCTTTCACAAAACAAAGAAACTGATAGAAACCATGAAGAAAATATAAAAATATAAGGAAAATTTAGATCAATTGGTAAATATATAAACAGAATTTTCAGGTAAATAATCTAACATTGAAAGATTAATTTAAAAACTTAGAAAATTAAGGCTAAGATAGAAATCAATAATTAAATGAAAACATTTTGTTTTACTTATGTGTAAGGCTGTCTCTTTTATTTTTCTTTTAATTGAAAATAAAGCATTTTCTCATAATATGCCTGGATTACTATTTCCCCTTCTGCTACTTCTCCCAGGTATTCCCCACCTTTCCTTCCAAACATACCAACCCTTTTTTATGCTTCTCAATAAAAAACAAACAGGCTTCTATGGTAGTGGTTGTTGTGATCATAAAAAGAGAAAGAGTTATTAGAGTGTGTTCTTTTGGGGTGTGGGGGCATGAGGTGCTTCAGCGGACCCATGCCAAGGCATCCCATACCCATGAGGGACCAGACACACACAGGTAAAGTATAGAATAGAGTTTATTTAGGGCATGGGGAGGGGAGTTGAGAGAGTAATAGAAACAGAGAAAAGAAGAGAATAGAGATATGGGGGCCATCCATGACCACATGGAGAGGGGGGAGGGGAAAGGGGAGCAAGGGGGCAAAAGGAAAGAGAGAGGCAAGAGCATAAGAAAAAGAGGAGGTGCCAAGCAGCTCCTTTTATATTGGGCTAAGCCCACCTGGCTGTTGCCAGGTAACTGTGGGAAGCAGCATATCTGGCTACTGCCTGGAACTGCAGGGGTGGAGTTTAGACAGAATACCAACAGTGGTTCTTAACCAATGGGTTTTTGACAAAGTTCTACAAAATATTTACATTATTACTCATAATAACAACAAATTACAGCCGTGAATTAGTCATGAAAATAATTTTATGATTGTAGTCATTATAACATGAGAATGTATTAAAGGGTTGGGTTATTATGAAGTTTGAGAGACACTGCTCTGAGTGTTTGTTTTTCTAGTAACTTGTATTTCCTCAGTTGAGAATATTGTATTAATATCTATAAATCATTTTAATTGGGATATTTATTCTCTTGATGTCTATTTTTTATTTATTCATATGTTTTGATATCTCAGTTGATGTGTAGTTAGTAAAAGTATTTCCTATTCCATAGGCAGCCACTTTGCATGAACAATTGTGTCCTTTGCCATCCATAAATGTTTCAGTTTCATGAGGTCCAATTTATCAACAATTTAGTACAGACACAGAACTACAAATTTCACAAAAAGAAAACCAACAATCTATAAATAGGAATAAACCAAAATAATATTTGTGCATATAAGAATAATCTATCAGTAGAATAAATAGACCAACTGTAAAATATATAAAGTAATATTTGTTAGTAAGTCTCTAGGAAAGGATTAATAGTAACCATATATACAGAATTTATAAATTAACCCCAAAATTTTCATACATAGTTTACAAAAAAATAATAAAATCATTTCAGTCAAAACTTCACAAAGCGAAAGTATGAGCATTCAATAAATACTTAAAACATTGTTCACTGTTCAGTATGATTTATAATTTAGATAATTCAAATTTATAAATATATGTGATTATAAACAAGTATGGAAAATCTTTATGCAAAATCAAAATATTAACAAAGTTGTCAAGAAAAATGGAAAAATTTCCACTGTTATCTAGAATTTATACTGATGAACTCATTATGGGAATGTTATACAGGACGTTTAAAACTTAATTTTATATCTATCCTATAACTCAACTATCAAATGTCAAGGGATATATATGGATGATAAAATCAACATACTTATATATTACTTGTACACCCATGTGAATATTTTTTAATTAATTAATTAATTTATTTATTTATTTTATATAAATGCATACACTGTCAATGTCTTCAGACAAACACCAGAAGAGGACATAGGATTCCATTACAGATGGTTGTGAACCATCACGTTGTTGCTGGAAATTGAACTCAGGACCTCTGGAAGAGCAGCTAGTGCTCTTAACTGCTTAGTCATCTTTCCAGTCCCCAAATCCATATGAATTTTGTAACTAGTCATAGTTAATATAAGGAATAAATGTACATTTCCTGCCAGCCAAAAAGGGAGTAGACATAATGGGAAATATAAACAATGAAAATTATTTATCTACACTTACAAGTGAGTTCCTTACATTTCCATGAAATGTATGAATAAAAAAAATTGTATTAAGATAAATGTGACCAGGCACATTGCAACTTGAATGAGGAACTACCTCACACTTTGAAATGATCCCTCTCAAAACGTAAATATCAATCAAGTATTAGTGAAACTAAGGAGGAAAGGTACATGTATATCATAAATACAAGAAAAGAATAGATGATAAAAAATGATGCATAATATTTCTTTTGGAAATTTAAAAGAAGTATACCAAAATCTAGCTATCAACTCTCCACTTCTGGAATGTGTGTGTGTGTGTGTGTGTGCGTGTGTGTGTGTGTGTGTGTGTGTGTGTGGATGTATGTGTGTGTATGTGTGTGTGTGTGTATTATATATGTATATTTATATATATATAAATTTCAGTGGCTCAAACATAAAAAGTAATACCTAATCGATGAAATACAGGATTGTTCCTATGGTCTGGAATACTGTTCTTTTTAAAAAGTATGAATTCCCATCATTTGAGGTGCAGTTGAACATGAAATCTCCTTCACAAAATAAAATAAGTTCCCAAGCTAGGAAAGTGAAACATTGACCATACAACAAAATTCTCAGGTCTTAGTTGGATTAGCTCTTACAAATTAAATAGCAGTTTAGTGACAGTAACTAACATAATTGTGTGTTTAAAAATTGTGAACTAAATACATCTCCAATTCCTAACAATATACACAAGGGGAAGGAAATTTGAGAGGGAAAATTTGTGAATTGTCAGAGGCCTGCAGGCACTACACATAAACAAGCAAGACTTCTCCCCAAACCTGTACCCACATTTCTTAACTTCCAAGTCTCCCTGGGTCAAGCTCATCAGCTGTGAGAAGTGACTTGTGCCCTGTGTGCACCTTTTCCACTTTACATCTCTCCTTGCTCTGGGTGGCCTGCTAGCACCAAGGACAATGAGTTGAAATGATTCTGCCAAATCCCTGATTGTCAAGAAAGAAATACAGGCAATAAAAATAAATAAGTAAATAAATAAAAACTGAGAAAATCCTCGGGATGAGAAACCTAGATTAGGAAATAGGAACATCAAACAAGTATAACCAAAGGAATGAAAGATACGGAAGGAAGAATCTCAGAAACACATATGATAGAAGAAATCTATTTATCAGTCAAAGAAAATGCTAAATGTACACAGTTTCTGACACCTAATATCCAGGAAATCAGGAAAAATATGAAAAGAGTAAACTTAATAGGAATAGAAGAAGGGGACGAATCCTGCTGTCTTGAGGCATTGTTTTCCTTTTTTTTGGGAACTATAAGAAAATTAAGATACTAGTTAGTCTTAAGAAAGTTGCATGTATCGCTTCTCGGCCTTTTGGCTAAGATCAAGTGAAGAAAGTTGCATGTAACATTTGCTGTTAAGTCTTTGCATGGTGAGAAAGTTCAGGACTTAAATGAAGTCATGGCTGGAATAGACTATGATGCTGGACAATCTATTTCAAAATTGCCCTGAATGCTGATTTTTGAAGAAATAGCATTGAAGCAGTCTGATGTAAGATCAATATGGGATAAATATGCCTAAGCATCTCAGCATCCTTTTCAACATCCTTATGTGAATATCGTCAGGGCCTCTTTATATGTCTTATATGTCTATAAACATAAAATTTCACAAAAATATACATTTCTGAATTAACATATTATGAAATGTACAGTATGCACAGAGGAGTTAAAAATATTCTCTGTTTTCTGTTTGACAGGATAAGCCATCTATCTTTCTTTATAAGTTAATTTGTGTTATATAACCAAAGTCTAATATAAATTTCCATATATCCCATTCACAAAAATGTCATGATAATTCCTGGGGATTCTATAGCCAACAAGATTTATTGGCTATGCTTAGCTGAATTTCTAGCTATAGACAATTTCATCTCTCAGCTAATTTCAGAGTACAGACCTTTCCCGTGTAAAAGGATCAGAAAAGCAACTTAGGTGTTTCATGAGCCATCTTTGTTTCTTTCATGTCTATATTCAGGGTCTTCAGGGTTTCTCTCCCCTGGTAAATCAATTTTTTATCAATTTGAAAGGAATCTACAGCCTATCTTTCCATGTCAAACAAATACAAAACATCTTCTTCAATATAACACATTCCCTTCTCTCCATTCTGAAGTTAGGACATAATATAAACAGAATTATTTAATTCAGCACTTTTAATGCAACAACTCTGAGCAGCTGTGATATTGTTTGTTTTTTGTTTGTTTTGTTTTTTGTTTTTTTCTTTTTGGAATTTTGAACATGTATCTATTGTATAATATATCAATATATGTACATATTTTAAAATGTCAAACTCTACAAAATGAAATACATAAGCTTCTGTATGATATTGTTCAAAGGTGGTATCAAACATAATTTACACTCTTAACTCAGTAAGTTGCAGTTCGTTGGCTCACCATTCTAATTGTTCAAGCCTTTGTGGATTTTATTCATCTATAACTACCTTTTGGACTGTCAAATTAGGCTCCAAATTTGATTCTACTGAAGATTATTCATTCTGAGTTAAAGAACCTGATAAACTCTATTCTATGGATTGTAAGATAACACTCCATCTTTCTGTTATCTTTTATGTAAGTCTGTTTTTCCCTCATCCCTCACTTTTCTTAAAGAAGATATATAAAATTGTAATCATTACTGAACATATAAATATTTCTACGCTGGCAGTTAAAACATATCTATGTGAAATCTCTATGTCCTCTGATATTTATGCTCCACTTTCTTTTTATAATCCAATCATTACCCTCTCCTGGTCCACCCACCCACAGTTCCACATCACATTTCTCTCCACCCCCACCTCCATCCCCAAGAGGATGTCCCTATCCCTACACTACAACCCTATACCTGCCAGGCCTATCCACTCTTTGGGGTTTCAATTCTTTTGAGGATTGGCATGCAAATTCTCTCACTGAGGACAGACCAGGCAGTCCTATGCTGTATATGTGTCAGAGGCCTTGGACAACTGTTTTTTTGTTTGTTCTGGTTCTTTTGTTATTATTGTTTGTTTGTTTGGCTTTTGTTTTGTTTGGGAAAGAAAAATTTACCAAGATGACATCTGGATTCTGAATGTCTAAGTCACAAATGCAAGGGTAGCCATATTTGTAAAAGAAACATTCCTAAAACATAAATCACATATTGAACCCAACCCATTAACAATAAGAGACAATAACAACCAAGTCATACCAATAAACAGGTTGCCAAGACAGAAACTAACCAGAAAAACAATGGAACTAACAAAGGTTTTTTTTCTCAAAGGAAGCTAACCTTTCAGCCAAACACAGAAGAAGATACCTTCTCAGCTCCTCAGAGAACCTTATTCAAAATTGAACATATACTTGCTCACAAACCAAGTCTCATAAGGTACAAGAAATTTGAAGTAACATCGTGTATTCTAACATTGAGTCATAGAATAAAGCTGGACTTCAGTAAAAGCACAAACTAAAGAAATTCTACAAGTTTATAGAAACTCAATTTTCTTCTGTTGAGTAAACACTGAGTCAAGGCAGAAATAAAGAAAAGAATTAAAAATATTCTAAAATTCAAGGACAAAATGAAAACAGTATTCAGAAAAAAGTACATAGCACTAATCACCATAAATAAATTGTTGAATTCACATACTAACAATTTAACAGCATACCTGAAAGCTGTAGAACAAAATGAGACAAACATATCCAACAGTAGATGACAATAATTAAACTCAGGGATGAAATCACTAAAAAAGAAACAAAGCAAAAAGTAGAATAAGTCAACAAAATAAAGACTTGTTTCTTTAGGGAAATAAACAGATAGACAAACTCATCATGAGATTAGCTAAAGGCAAAGAGACAATATCCACATTAACAAAATCAGAAATGAAAAGGGAGAAATAATACCTCATTGTGGGAAAATCCAAAAGATAATTAGGTCTTACTTCAAAAATCTATACACCACAAAATTGGAAAAATCTAAATAAAACGGACAATTTTCTTGACAAATACCATTACCAAATTTAAATCAAGATTAGGTAAATAATTTAACTACACCTATAACCCCTAAGGAAATCAAAATAGGAAAAAAGTAACTATATTCAACAAATGTTGCTAGTCTAACTGAATGTCTATATGTGGAAGAATGCAAATCGATCCATACTTTCTCCACCCTGCAAAATAATTAAGTTCAAGTGGATCAAAGACCTAAACACAAAACTCAAAACACAAAATCTGATTAAAAAGAAACTTGCAAATAGCCCTGAATGCATTGTCACATAAGATAAGTTCCTAAGCAGAATACCAAAAACTCAGGCACTGAAATCAACAATTAATAAACGTGATCTCATGAAATTGAAAAGTATCTGTAAGGCAATGGACACTGTCAAAAAGACAAAACAGGAGGCTACTGTAGAATCTAAAATAAGTTGAAGACCACCTAGTGCCTTCCCCTCTGAAGGGACTTTCAGAAACATAGCCATCAAAATGACTGAGTCTATAGGTGCCAAAACAAAATGAGCTGCTCTCAGAAAAATAACCATAACAAAATAGCAGTTCCCCCCAAAATCCCCCTACCCTGCCCCACACTGAATTCTGAGAAAGACCACAAACCACCCTGACTTTGCTAGAATTCCATGTGATGTTAACAGCTGTGACATTAATAGCTGACCCCTAAGTTCAAACTGTACTGCTGCTTTGCTGATAACCCACCATAAGGGCAGGTAAAGTAAGTCACTAGGCCAAAGGGTTACTTAGTCACCTTATACAAACCAACCAATGCCTGAAAACATTACTTGTTACATCAATCAAAATAAGCCAGCTACCCTGTTGCTTAAATCTGACCCTTAGAAGGTATAAAAAGTATGTTCTTTCTTTGTTCTGGTTCTCTACTCTTGCCTGTGTGCTGAAGGGGGTTCCCCCATCATCTTGGAATAATTAAAATCCTTTTGTGGTGTGCAGAGATGGCAATCTCTGTGGTCTTTGTGAGTGGGGGTCTTTTTGCAGACTTCAACATTTTGTACATTGACTGGGAAGACCCTCCTCAGCGGGACACAGACACTGTGCATCAGAGGAAACACACACACACACACACACATCAAATAAATATTACTTCATTTAGACAAGATAATTTATTATTAGCAGATTTGTACATCTGTGTGGTTGCCAGAATCAATCCCTTATGAATTAAAAGAAAAATAAACTATTATATTAGAGATATTAAGCTTGACTTTTAGAACATTTTTTAACTCATCATCTATTATTGTATTAGTGTTCTTCAGGGAAACAGAATCAGTCACTAACAGAAAATGGTGTTTAAAAGAGCAATTTGTACTCTTTGTTTGTCTGCATGCTGCAGAACTATGAACTCTGAGGTTTGGAGACTTAGATATCTTTTAAAACCTGCTTTTTTTTTTTTTTTTTGGTTTTTCGAGACAGGGTTTCTCTGTATAGCCCTGGCTGTCCTGGAACTCACTTTGTAGACCAGGCTGGCCTCGAACTCAGAAATCTGCCTGCCTCTGCCTCCCGAGTGCTGGGATTAAAGGCGTGTGCCACCACGCCCGGCTTAAAACCTGCTTTTAATAAGAGTTTTCAAATGTTTCAATCCCTATTCTAGCCAAAAGTTCAAAGGTAGAGGACAAAATATGGTAAAAAGACAAGGGGATGTGGACCTATTTAGATGTAGCGCTTTGAGGTGATTCCAATCTCAGTTTGTCAGGATGCCAGTAGTCAAGTTCAGTAGTGTCTAGATACCAAACATGAATCAGCAATGATGGCACAATCTAGCAGAAGCAATCAGAACTTGGCTGAATAGACAGGAGTCAGGGAAAGTATCTAGGACTGCACAGGGTGCCTGGAGAAGATTTCTGCCATGTTTCTGTCAATGAAGTGAAGGTCAATGAAGATGTGAGACCAACAAAACATTGCAAAGCCAGCTACACAAATGCCGCATCACTGTCCATTGAGTCCTATTTATAGTCTCTCCAAATATCATGTGTCCTCCCATAGGTCTTCTCTCAGCAAAACACCACTGTGAGTTTGCATCACATGACACAACCTGAATCTTTACACTTGAGAGGTTGTTTGAAGAACTGTGACATCTCAGAAAAGTACAGCAAAAGATGAGGACCTATTGTATAGCTGAAAACCTGGAAGCATTTTGGAGACACACCAGAACAAATCAAAAGACTTAATAATATGAAATTTGACTACTGGGTATGACCTACATTTTTTTCATATATTTTTGCTAGTCTATTAGGATGGTGCTACCTACAGTCAGAGAACATTTGTCCTGTTAAATGTTCTGACTACTACAACATCCAATGATCTCTGAAACATTCTCATGGTCAAACAATGATTGAGTTTTATCAGTTTTTCTAGGCATTTGTCAATCAATGCAAATTGACAATGAAAAAAATAACAGTGAAATACTAAATATTTTGAGTTTTAATCTGGGAAAATGTAGTTCACACTAGTTTGGATTCAGATATACAATATATTAAACCTACAGAAATGAAATGCTTAAGGAATGTATAAATCAGTTGTAAGTCAACTAATGGAATATAAAGTCTGAATTAAAATAGTATTTTGTGAAAGGTATAACTGAACACTCAAGAGGTAAAATTTGGTAGATATCTGTGCGTACAAGGCCAGTAATATCTACATAGAAAAATCCCAATTCAAAAAGGCTACATAATAAACTCTGTTAAAAACAAACAAACCAAACAAAACATGAAAACAAAACCCCACAAAAACACCCAGCAAAGAAATAGAAGAAAAGATGAATAGAAATTATTTACATGTTACAGTGAAATTTTAATCAATGGAACAAAATGAAGTACACATTTAAAAATAAAGATATACCGAGTAGCATTAATATCAACATGGTGATAAAATAAGAGAACATCTGAGACAATACCAAGCCCAAAGGAAAGCAACAATGAATACAAACAAAATGATAGCACAGACCAAAATAAAAGCAAAAAAAGCAAAGATAAAAGAAAGAAAGAAAGAAAGAAAGAAAGAAAGAAAGAAAGAAAGAAAGAAAGAAAGAGAGAGAGAGAGAGAGAGAGGGAGGGAGGGAGAGAGAGAGAGAGAAGAGAGAGAGAGAGAGAGAGAAAGAAAGAAAGAAAGAAAGAAAGAAAGAAAGAAAGAAAGAAAGAAAGAAAGAAAATTCAACAGTTTCACATAATTGTTTATTATTTGATACTGTAGCTTGTCACTGCTAAAATAATGAGTTTTAAAAGGTCATCATAAAACTAGATTAAAGCTATAATATCTGTTATACTTAAACACAAAACATATTAAATAGAAATTAACTACTCAGTTATAAACATTAACATATAGCTATATTAGTAATGTTTTATAATGTATGTATTTAAATAATCAGATACTTTTGAACAAAATAAAGTATTAAAATTTTGGAGAAAGGCAAAATCATCGTGTATGAAACTTGATGATATTGTACCTTTGTACAATAAAGATTCTAGGGAAATTAAATAAAATCACATCTAAAATATTCCTACACTATATGGTTTTGATTAATAATATTATATATGAGAACGAATGTTTCTTAAGTACTATATGTACATATATATATATATATATATATATATATATATATATGAGGAGTTAATAACAAATATTTTATATGCAAATTTTGTACATTAGGTTTTATTTTCAATTTTTTGAATTGTCACTTGTTTGCTTTATGATTCCAAAGTTCGTTAACACTTGAATGTATAGTTCAGTAACTTCTCCACTGTAGTTTGTTTATATGAACATGCTAAAAAGGAACTTTTTGCATGAATTGAATGAATCATTCATATAAGCAGAAACATTATTTCCTTTTAGTAATAATTTTGAGCTACAGGAATTAGTCAAAGCCTGGTCAGCATTTAATATTCAATGGTTTCCTTATTTATGGATTAGAATTTGCCATGTTTACATATTTAAGACAAATGATTGTTTTTAAAAATAATTACTTTTGCTCAAAAGAGAATACATGTTTAACTATAGCAGCTCCATACTTCTGTCAGTGACGATTTAAGCTTTCCTGGGGTAAGAATGTGAAATAGAAAAACAAGATATTAAAGTGTCATCTACAAATGTGGGTAAGATGCATCCAATAGTGATGAGAAACACAAATGATTTAGATGTTATGTGAATGCCTCTACTAAATAAGTAACACAGTTAAACAGTATAATCATTGCCAAATGATAAATTCAAGTGAACAGCAGTGTGTAAAGTGCTATATAACTTAGTGGCACGTATCCTTCTTAGTATACATATACATATACATGTTTATAATTAAAACAGTTATTCATTTTAGTCAATTTTCAAAATAATTCCAAATTGACTGGTTTAGAAGAATAACAACATACTCCCTCTTTCTACTTATTCCTCTACTTGTTAACTTGTTAAGCCAACAACAACAATAGTCTTTAAAAAGTCAAGTAACCATGAGCAAAAATCATAGGAACATTTTGACTGTGTACCATAAAGCACAATAATTATGAATAGGAAATGACACCACAAACAGAGTCCCTAAATCTAAAACAGGAGAAGTCAATCAAAGTAATGAGATGTGTTGAACTGACAGAATATTTAATTCAGCATAAGTGACAAATGAAAAGATAAAAAAAAATTCAATGATAAAAGTATAAATGAGACAAGAAGACAGATGAGGAAATTACATGAATGGTAATGCTATCATTTCTAATTAAAATTTTTAATTAAAACTGCTGCTAGAAATTAAAGGTAAAGAGAAATGAATGTGGATGACAGAATACCTAAGATATATATATTAAAAAAAGAGTGCCTAAGAAAAAGCTTACAATACTGAGAAAAATTACTTATTACTTATGCAACTGATTCAACAAACTAGTCCATTACTTTATTCTTAATCCGCTATAATAAATATTGAAAATTATTATCTATAAATATATCTTAAAATGCATTTTGCAAAGGTATTTAGTTTTGATATATTAGATATTAGCTTAAGAGAATTTAATATTTTAAGTTAACAGACTCCCCTTCAAGGATACATTAAACAAGGCATTGCACAGAATCTGGGATAAACACAAGCATGACTGGTAGGAGAAGGGCCTTTACTATCCCTTAAAACTCTCTCTTCTGAACCATCACCACCGGTAGATTTCGTTCTCCACAGTCGTGTCATGCATTCTGGCACCCCAAAGGGATTTTTTTTTTTTTGATACTGTGGAAAGATGCACACTGCTCCCCGTGTCCATACCAAAACCTGATCAGGGCCTTTCAATTGTTCAGTAAGGACATCCTTCCATAAGACAGACACACATTTAGCAACATGTGGAGAGCAATGACGATCCGCAGCACAACGGCCATCAACATCCAAATTTTAAAAATTAAGAATAAAAAAATTCCTCAATTGTACTCCCATTCCCCCTTTTTGTTTAATTAAAAAAAATTCGCCTTTGCTTGACTTAATTAACCCTACATTCAACTGCTTGGACCACACACCGACTGTCCGAAATCAAATTAAAGGAACATTTGTAGTTCTATCGTTTGTGCAAATTGAGAAGGGAACAGATGAACTCGTGGGGCATCTCCCTCCACATAAACCACTCCTATCTGTTTCATGACATCTCTATCCCACAAGGATATGGGTATACTCAATACAAAAGGTTGAAAACTTCCTTTATGACCATCATCTTCCCATAGTAGGATTCCTGCACTGAAATTTGGGTTTTGAGCAAACCCCAATCCCCTTAAAGTCTGAGCTGAGGCTGAATAGGTCACACTGAAGGCCAATCTGCTTTCTTAATAATGCTCCTATCAGCTCCAGAATCTAATAATTCCCAAATGGTATCTCCTTGTATCTTTAATTTATAAAGGGGACACTCTCCTGGATTCAGTCAGAGTTCAGCCAGGGCATGCGGTGATAGTCCAGTGACTCAGCAGGCACGAAGTACAGAATTGGCCGCACAGGCTCAGCAGACTCAGGTTCTTAGAGTCAGGGAACACGGGGCTTGGCACATCCACTCCCCACAGAAGCCTACCATAACTCTCCTCTGAGATGCTCCACCCAGCAGCCAATGGAAAGAGATGATGACACCACAGCCAAACAAACAAAATTGTATGGAGTCCAATCAACACTCTTAGGGCCATCTACCTGAGTCACTTCTAGGAAGAAAACTGACTATCACCTCTACAGTAACTCTCAACTGGGAAAGATCCTCTATTAGGCGTGAGATATTATTGAAATTTTAATTCACTTGATTGTGTACAGTTTTTTTTTTTGTAGGCAACCATTCACAGCACTTAGAAATTCATGTATGACAGCTTTGATATGCCCAGAGCATACTTTGAGCAACAGATCTCTCCACTTTGGGCTCTGGAAATCTTTCTGCCACTCTTCTCCAACAATCTATGGGAAATTTTGAAGGTGATGCAGTATAGATGTCTCATCTAGGTCTGGTAATGCCATAGTTATCTGTTGAAAAAATAAGCTTCACAACAGCTTCAGGAATTTCAGAATGAACCTTACATGGAAATTTAAAAGCTAAACAATGAAAACAATAAAACACCAAACTATGTGTATGAGGTTGAAACATATGAGAGATGCTCTCATGAATACATAGGAATAGTACTATGAAAATATGGACATTACCAAAAGCAATCTACATAATCAATGGAATATCCAACAAAATTCCTAATTAATTTTGACAGAAATTTTAAAATATATAATTTATACAGCAATAAGAAAGACCCCCAAGATAGGCAAAAAATAAAGTCTTGAATGATAAAGAATACTGGAGAGATCACTATGCCTAATTTTAATTTGTATTGTAGAAGCATTATAATGAAAACAGCAGAGTATGGTAATAAAAACAAGTTAATGAATGGAATAAAATCAAGTACTCACATATAAGCCCATATTCCAACCAGATTTTAGATTAAAACACACATTTCAGAAACATCCATTATGTTCAACCATTGTTCTTAGAAACCTAATTTATCCATATGTAGAAAATAATATTAAGTTATTTTCTGTAACTCTGCATAAAACTTGACTCCAATTGAATCAAAAAACCTTAACTTGAGACCACAAACAGGAAAATCAAGGTTGGATATTGAACTCATAGGCAAAGGTAAGGGCATTATAATTAGAACCAGAGTAACTCAGGAAATAAAACCAACAGTGAGCAAAACAGGACCTTATAAAAATGAAAGACTTTCTTTCAGCATGGTAATCAACTAATCATGTGCATGGAAGAATGACAGAATGGGACAATTACTTGCCAGGTAAACATCCAACAGAAAAAAATAGTATCTATAATATAAAAAGAACAATAACAACAAAATTCACCAAGAAGAAACATACTCCAGAGAAAAAATAGAATATATTTCTGAACAAAGTTCTCAAAACAAATGGCTAACAAAGATTTTTAAAGTGCTTAACAATCTTAGCCAGTAGAGAACTGAAAATTAATATTACTATGAAATTCTTTGAGATTCCAATTTAACCCAAGCCACAATGATCAAAATCAAGAAGACAAACAATTGCTGGTTGGGATGTAGGGAAATAACTACATTTTGGATTCTTCTTTCTACAATAATAACTGATTATGTGAACTGAGGTGTGTATGAGTTTTAACATTAGGAAATATTGTCTGTTTACCAAGAGAACAGAAAGAAAGGTATATAAAACATATGTAAGATATGATTTAAAGACACTTAAATATGCAAAATCTTACTGTATTGAGCAGTAAAGACGATGCTGATATCTGGTACATGAATAACTTAAACATCAGTGACCCATTAGTAATGTGCAAAGAAAGAAGAATCTTATCTGACAGTATTTGTGGTTATTACTACATCAACTTCTTTTTCTGAAAACACATCATTTAAGGAAATAAATTAATATCTAAATTTCCCTACCCAGTTAATGGGGCATGTTCTTTCTACTGAAAGTTCATAAAATAATTAATGTATAAAGGAAAGTTTATAAAATTTCATACAATCTCTGAGAATTATAATTTGAAAGTATTATCCAAGTAGTGCTAAAATGGCACCCATTTTTTTTTTTTTTATTGCAGTCACACGGTAAAATGTGTCCTTTCCCAATGATATGTTTGTCAGCATCTTAACCAAGTACAATGAATATGAATATTTACAATAGATGTTGCAGAGACGTAATCATTCTGTATGACATACATGGGAACTAGACAAGCAATAACAGTGGATTTGAACAGCTTATATTTATAACATGCACTTTCATAAACAAGCAAAAGTTATCTGTGTCTAGAACGAAAGATGCTTAACAAATTGTCATCAAACAATATGTGTACATTATGAAAAGTAAAACAGAACTTTTATATTATTATGAAAAAGTTCAATAAAAATTACTTATTTCTAGTTTATGAAGATTGTAATAATTAGCTTTAGTTAAGAATTGCACTGTTTTGGGCTGGTGAGATGGCTCAGTGGGTAGGAGCACCCGACTGCTCTTCCAAAGATCCTGAGTTCAAATCCCAGCAACCACATGGTGACTCACAACCATCTGTAACAAGATCTGACTCCCTCTTCTGGAGTGTCTGAAGATAGCTACAGTGTACTTACATATAATAAATAAATCTTTAAAAAAAAAAAAAGAATTGCACTGTTTTTAGGGCTCTAATTTTAGAAGCAGACTGAATTTTTCCTTCATGTTCATATCTGACATCAAATGTGGCAATATACAAAAGTCTGAATCTAGTTGACTTTTAGTTATTCATTGAATTAATCTCTCAAATTCTGTTTTAGTTTAGGTTTTATTGATGTGAAGAGACACTGTGATCAAGGTAATTCTTATGGCTAACATTTAAATGAATTTAATTTAATTAGTTTTAGAGGTTCAGTCCATTATTATCATTTCAGGAAGCATGGCAGCATCTAGGCAGACATATTATTTGAGAAGAAGACAAAAGTTCAAAGGTATTTTAATAAGAGCTAGTTATATTCAGAGGGAAGCAGAGAACTGGCATGATCAGGGGCACAAATCCCTTCCAGTCTGTGCCAGCATTGGGTCACCTAGGGTGCAGAGTGGGCAGACACCTTCACGGTCCCTAGAGTACTGCCCATGTGATCTTAGGATCACTGGTGAATGGAACACAACATCTGCTCCAATCCAATTGCACATGGGCCCTGAGACAGCACTAGGGCAGCAGAGAACCGGCCTGACCAGGGGCACAAGTTCTTTGCGGTCTGCACCAGCATCTGATTACCTAGGGTCCAGATTTGGTGGAAACCCCCACGGACTGCCCAAGCAATCTTAGGATCACTGGTGAGTGGAACACAACTTGTGCTCCAATCCAATCTCGCAGAGGCCCTTAGACAGCACTAGAGAAGCAGAGAACCATCCTGACCAGGGGCACAAATCCCTTCCAGTCTGCTCCAGAACCGGGTCACCTAGGGCATGGAGTGGGCAGACACCCCCACGGTCCCTAGAGGACTGCCCACGCAATCTTAGGATCACTGGTGAGTGGAACACAACAGCTGCTCCAATCCAACAGTGACGGGCCTGTGATGGCAGGAACAAGAACACCAGAGCCTTTCCTGACCAGAGGCTCAGGTTCCTTTTAATCAGTTCAGGTTTACTTTGGTTTCAAACAGACCAGACAATTCCATGACCCTCAAAGGAGATACCACTTAAACACACTGTAACATGTCCAGGATATTAGGACAACAGGAAACCAGGATAACAGTAGCTGGGTCACACTATTATTTGAGTGTCTCAGAGGAGCTACACTGCCAAGAACTCAGACACACCCAGAATCCCAGGCTCACAGGAACCCACAATCAAAGAATCAAAGAGAAATGTGGACTCTGAGAAGTCCTGAGTCAACTGGGATTATAGGAAGGAGAGGCTCCAATCAGATATATTGAGGGCAGCAAGGACTAGAGATAATCAGATGGCAGGAGGCAAGCTTAAGAACAGAAGCAACAGAAAGCAAGGTTACTTGGCATCATCAGAACCAAACTCTTCCATCATAGGAAGTTCTGGATACACCATCACACCAGAAAAGCAGGACATGGATCTAAAGTCACTTCTCATGTTGATGATGGAGGACTTTAAGACGGAAATACTGAAATCACAGGTAAACAGATAGAAGCGTTGAAAGTGGAAACAAAAAAACATCCCTTAGAGAGTTACAGGAAAACTCTACCAAACAGGTGATGGAATTGAACAACAACAACAACAACAACAAAAATCCAGGATCCAAAAATGGAAGTAGAAACAATAAAGAAAACCCAAAGGGAGACAACTCTGGCGATAGAAAGCCTAGGAAAGAAATCGGGAACCACAGATGCAAGCATCAGCAACAGAAAACAAGAGATGGAAGAGAGAATCTCAGGTGCAGAAGATTCCATAGGGAACAGGAACACAACAATCAAAGAAAATGCAAAATGCAAGAAGATCCTAACTCAAAAATCCAGGAACTCCAGGACACAATAAGAAGCCCAAACCTACTGATAATAGGAGTAGATGAGAATGAAGATACCTAAGCCACACAAAGATCCAACAAAGATAGAGAACTTCAGACCAATTTCCCTTACGACTATAAATGCAAAAATACTCAATGAAATATTCGCAAATCAAATCCAAGAACACATCAAAACGATCATACAGCATGACCAAGTAGGCTTGATACCAGGCATGAAGGGATGGTTTAATATAGGGAAATCCACCAACGTAATCCACTATATAAACAAACTCTAGGACAAAAACCACATGATCATCTCATTAGAT
>NC_034598.1:14685641-14686833 GCF_900095145.1 Mus pahari
ATGGAACACAGGGCCCCCAATAGAGGAGGTAGAGAAAGTACCCAAGGAGCTGAAGGGGGTCTGCAACCCTATAGGTGGAACAACAATATGAACTAACCAGTACCCCCAGACCTCATGTCTCTAGCCACATATGTAGCAGAAGATGGTCTAGTCAGCCATCAATGGGAAGAGAGGCCCCTTGGTCTTGTAAACTTTATATGCTCCAGTACAGGGGAACACCAGGGCCAAGAAGGGGGAGTGGGTGGGTAGGGGAGCACAGGGGGGGTTAAAGGGGACTTTGGGGATAGCATTCAAAATGTAAATGAAGTAAATACCTAATAAAAATTGGAAAAAAATAATAAAAAAAGAAGTTGGACCTTGAATTTCAAAAAATAAAAAATAAATAAATAAATAAACAAAAACAAAACAAAAACAAAGACAAAAAAGAGCTAGACATATTCAAAATATGTATCCATCTACGCTATATTTAAATATCTTATTTTCTTAAAAACTAACCAATAGTTGCCTTTTAGTGATGTCATGCATGTATATGTGTTACACAATATGCATATGTATGTGATTAGAACATGAGGATTGGTGTAGAATATATGTGTATATATATGTGTGTATGTGTGTGTGTGTGTGTGTGTGTGTGTGTGTGTGTACTTACTATTTACTTAATTGTCTTAACATCATTGCACAATTATTCTTTTCTAATTTTGGAGAGGAATTTTAATTCAACATTGTGGCTTGTCTAGCTGAAATACAGACACAGCAGCAGTACACACATTTAATCCCAAGCAATGTAGTTATGGTGAATTCGTAAAAAGGAACATCCATGTTTGAAAGTGATGTCTAATTGAGGAAAGACAAAGTGATGAATCAGAGAAAAAATTGCCAAAATGAGCCAGAGATGTGATATACCTTTTATAAGCACAAGAAACTGACTTTTATGTTAGTCCATGGTTTTATTTTGTGGTTTGGCTGATTGTCTATTGTTCTGCGTTTCATATTATAAAGAAAAAATGGTTAAAACCTTACCTGCTGGTTGTTCAGCTCCTTGTTTAAAAAAGAGAAAAAGAGAAAAACAAAAAAAAAAAATAAATGAAAAACAGTCTCAATTGGCCTTTGGAGCCCTATACCTGTGGTTAGGAGTCTAGCACAGCAACAGAGTCTGGTAATGTGTCATGAGAGCGTAAGTCAGCTATTGGTC
>NC_034598.1:14691752-14693016 GCF_900095145.1 Mus pahari
GTGTCATTGACCAGTGATGTCACAGCAGCCACTATGCGCAGACAAGCATGCCATCCTGCAACCTACTTTTTTTTTTTTTTTTTTTTTTTTTTTTTGATAAGTATGCCTCAGGCCCCAGTCTCTGAGTAAGAACCCCTTTGGCAATACCTCTGTTTTTAGCCACAAAAAGATGGAAGGGCATAGTCACATCTGGGAGACCCAAAGCTGGGACCAACATTAGGGCAGTCTTAATTGCATCAAAAACTTATTGTTCTTTATTTCTCCATATGAAGGACTGTTTATCTCTTGTGTGTGTGTGTGGGGGGGGGTCGGGGTAAAGTGAGGTCTCTAATTCAGCAAAACCTGGAATCCATAATCTACAAAAGCCTGCAGTGCCCAGGAATTCTCTAAGTTGTCTTGAACTAGTCGGTGGGGGAATATGAAACAAAAATCTCTTTTCTAGCTTCAGAGAGCAACCGCTGCCCCTCTCCTTTTTCTTGGGTCAGTCTCTCGCCCAGTGTATTTTCTTTTTCTTTTTCTTTTGCAATTTTTATTGCATATTTTCTTCATTTACATTTCAAATGCTACCCCAAAAGTCCTTTATATCATCCCTGTGCCTTGCTCCCCTACCCACCCATTCCCACTTCTTGGCCCTGGTGTTCTCCTGTACTGGGGTATATAAAGTTTGCAAGACCAAGGGGCCTCTCTTCCCAATGATGGTCGACTATGCCATCTTCTGCTACATGTGCAGCTAGAGACATGAGCTCTGGGGGTACTGGTTAGTTCACATTGTTGTTCCACCTATAGGGTTGCAGACCCAGTCAGAAACTTGGGTACTTTCTCTAGCTCCTCCACTGGGGTCCCTTTGTTCTATCTAATAGGTGACTGTGATCATCTACTTCTGCATTTGCCAGGCACTGGCCTAGCCTCACAAGAGACAGCTATATCAGGGTCCTTTCAGCAAAATCTTGCTGGCATATGCAATAGTGTCTGCATTTGGTAGCTGAAGATGGCATGGATCCTCGGTTGAGGTAGTCTCTGGATGGTCCATTCTTTTGTCTTAGCTCCAAACTTTGTCTCTGTAAATCCTTTCACGAGTATTTTGTTCCCTATTCTAAGGAGGTATGAAATATCCACACGTTGGTCTTCCTTCTTGATTTTCTGATTTTTTGCAAATTGTATCTTGGGTATTCTAAGTTTCTGGGCTAATAGTCACTTATCAGTGAGTGCATATCAAGTGAGTTCTTTTCTGATTGTTTCCTCACTCAGGATGATATCCTCCAGA
>NC_034598.1:14694081-14746856 GCF_900095145.1 Mus pahari
TCTCTCTCTCTCTCTCTCTCTCTCTCTGTCTCTCTCTGTCTCTGTCTCTCTCTCTGTCTCTCTGTCTCTCTGTCTGTCTCTCTCTGTCTCTCTCTGTCTCTCTGTCTCTGTCTCTGTCTCTGTCTCTCTCTCTCTCTCTCCATCCCTTTGTTCCTCCTCCTTACCTTTGCTCTTTTTGGATGTTATCCAATTATCACATCCCCATGCTGTCACTGTGAACGAACAAAGAACACACTTTTTATACTTTGTAAGAGGCAGATTTAGGCTACAGGGCTAGCTGGTGTATTCTCATTGGTGTAACATGTATCCCTTTCAGGCATTGGTTGATTTTCATAGGGTGAATACCTTTGGCCTAGAGACTCACTCTGCCTGCCCTTGTGGTTGATTTCTATGACTGATCAGCAAAGCAGCAGTACATTTTGAACTATTGAGCTATTACCATCACAGCTATTAATGTCACAGGGAATTCTAGCAAGGTCAGGGAGGTTTGTGTTTTTTTCTCATAATTCAGTGTGGGGCGGGGTAGGGGAATTTTTCCAAGAACTGTTATTTTTGTTATGGTTATTTTTCTGAGAACAGCTAATCTTGTTTTGGCAGCTGTTTGGAAAGTCTGTTCAGAGGTGGGGAAAGGGCAGAGTGGTCTTGAATTTATTTTGGATTTTACAATAGACTGTAGAATCACTTCCCTGCAATTTGTCCTCACTGCAGAGGGATAGTCATCGGGCCAGGCCTTAAGCAATAGGCTTAGATTAAATATTTTCATTTGAGTTGATTTAAAGATCAGAGCACCCTTAGCAAGGTTTATTTGGCACTGCCTTTCTCAAGCAATCCCCACCCAGGTTTCAGGCTGGAACAGCATTTTTAACAAATCTATCCAGGTGTTGTTCAAAATAAAGTTCAAACTTAAGATTTATGAAAGGTTAATGAGACTATGGAACTTATAGAGGCATTACAATCTGGCCTGTCCACTCCATATAGAATTATGACGGATTTGGAAGATTGTTTTTATTAGTCCACTGTATCCTGATAATTGTAAAGATTTTGCTTATAGTGAGCTAATGTCAAAGTTTTGCTTTTAGTAAGATAATTTTAAAGAACACATGGAGTAGTATCATTGGAAAGTTTTGCCTCAAGGAATTACTAATAGCCTTACAATGTGTAAAAAAAATTGTCTCTGCTTCAATACAATAAGTTAGGACTTTGAATTTCTCAGAGTATTTTATTCATGGAGCTTTATTACAGGCCTTTGCTCTTATACAAGGAACTTTAAAAATTTTGGAGTAGTTGTTTCTCCAGAAAAGATTCAAAGGCAATATCTTTTTCAATATTTGGAACCTCAGTTATATCCTAGAAACATTGTGGCACGAAAATTCAAAAAAGAAAAGATGATCTGCTTACTTCAAATTATTTTCAACAGCTTCCTGGTGGTGTTTTTGACTAAGATCTCACCTTTTAAGCTCACCAAAGGAGAACTTAAGCCTTAGTTGAATGTTATCAAGGGAGATGCCAATTAACTGATGAGAGACAAATACCTTTGCAGAAAGTAGAGGAAGCTTCTGTAATCAATTGTTACAAATTGTAATAAATTGCAGTCAAATGTTTTTTATTGTTACTCAATATGCCCACAGCAATTCTCAGGCAAAAGGGAAGAGTAATATGGATGCATCTTTCCTCATCTCCAAGTAAAGTCTTTACATTATGTTATGAAGTTGTTGTGGTGTTAATAAAAATTGTAGGATAGAATCATGAAAGTATTTTGTAAAGAATGTCTTAAAACGTGATAAGTTTCCTTGTTTCAAACAGCAAGTAAATTGGTTATTAAAGATTACTGATATTTGGCATATTGCATTGCAAACCTCTTAGGCAAAACTGATAATCATTATCCAAAAGGTAAGTTGTTAAATTTTGCTCCTATGCATGCTTTTGTATTTCCTGTAAATTTCCTGTATGAATCCTATAAAGAATACATTTACTGTATTTATAAACAGCCCTTCTATGAGAAATAAATATATGTGACTGGATCACATGGTGATTCTTTTGAGCTTCCTCCTGCTTTAGCACAGATAACTGAATTACATGTTGTAGCCAATGTTTTAAGTATTGAAAAATCAAGCTTTAATTTGTATACTGATATCCACATATATATATATAGTATAACTCAGGGCTTATAATTGCTTGAAATTGTTCCTTTTAGATACTGCTAATTCTCAAATTTTATAGTTGTTTATGCATATACAACTCAAGTTAAGAGAAAACACTGTTCCTTTAAAGGACTCTCTTTGGACATTTAAGAATTCATCCTGGACTGCATGGACAAGAACCCTTGAGGCAGTGCCACAGCAGAATCTCAGGCAGGTTATAGGCAAAGAGTAGTGGCTTGAGATAATAATTTGCTAAATTTTAGAGAATTTGCAAGTAAAATTGTGAAGACTTGTTCTCGGTATCCTCAGTTTCTACCTATACCACATAATGGTGTTAATCCTCGAGGACTTATACCTAATTAATTATGGCAAATAGATGTTACTCATATTTCTGATTTTAGAAAATTAAAATATGTACATGTGACTTGATACCTTTTCAGGCTTTCTAGTTGCAACTGTCTTAACAGGAGAAGCAAATAATAATGTAATTAGTCATTGTTTTTCTATGCTGGGTGTTCAAAAATCAGAATAAAACTGATAATGGAACTGGCTATTAGTGTTAAGCGTTTGAGATGTTTTTTTTGACAATTTAACATTAAGCCTATTACTGGGATTCTTTTTATAATTCTCAAAGACAAGATATTGTAGAACTCTTTTCATAAAATAAAAAAGGGGGAGTTATATCACTGTATATCACTGTATACTTATTTAAATCATATTCTTTCTTTCTTTTTTTTTTTTCTTTTTTTTTTTTTTAATTTGGATGCCAAGGAACTCTCTATGGCACCCAACAACCAGGCATACTTATGCCTAGGTGAAATGGAAGGATCCACATACTAGCACATGGGATGGTCCTAATCAGGTGTTTAATATGGGGAAGAGACCATGTTTGTGTTTTTTCTGAAGAATTCTGAAGGAGCATGCTATCTGCCACAGTGATTGGTGATTCATGCTGATGCTGGGACAAGAACAATGCTGACCTGTCAGCTTGCTAAGTGACCTGAAAATGGTGACTGGGAAGCTGTTTTGGACATATGTTCCTGACTCACCTTTGCTTTCCTATATAACAGATTGGACAATCTGTCTTGCTTCAACCTTTTAGACCTTGTGGGGCAGAGAACTTGGAGACCGTGAAAACTGCCTTGAAAAACTTAATCAAAAAGAGAAGTGATGATGACTCTTCTCTTTCCTTTAATGTGACCAGTTAGACTGACTCAATCATGGACTGGTCTGTAAATCAAAATTTACAGTATTGGAAATAACAGCCTTCATTTGGAAGGCTGTTTCTGGACATTTTTAGAGAAATTTGAAAGTTAGCTACAGCTCTCTATGATGTTATGATGGCAATAGATAAAATTGAGACAGGTGCTAGATTTCAAACAAACTTTAATGCATGTGTTAAGGCTTCAAATCTGTTATTGATTGGTCATGTTGAAATTATGTTGTTACCTCCACGGTATTTAATGTAAGTTGTATCGATCATACATTTTCTAATTGTGTTAATGGATTGAAACCTGGCATGTCTGTTTTGATGGTCTATCAACAAGCTTTGTTTTGTTGTCTGTGAGTAATACAAGACCTTGGTATTCTGAAAGAAACTTGCAAGTACTGGGAGGAGAGATGTCGGGAACTTTTTAATAACCCCATGTAGAACACCTGGAATGGAATTCTGCCCTAACTTCTACCCTTTCTTGACCCAGTGCTTTGATTACTAATTCTACTATCACTAGGACCTTTTCTATTAAATAAATGTAGGGCCTTTTTAAAGGGATAAATAGATGCAGTCAAGGCCCAACCCTTGCAGATTCATTACCACTGGCTAGCAATGTCAGATCTGGGAGATGGTTTTGATGACATTCTTACAAATGACTCTTAAAATAACCCAGCTCATGCTTGGGTTACCTTTCCAGTGTGATGTACTGGATAGCCTGTGACAGGCAACTGAGAGGAGGAAACCTCCCTTAGTACGAATGGCAACGTAAGACAGGGAATCCTGCTAAGTTGATGGGGCACCCCCTATGACAGGTAAGTTCATTCTGGGTGTGGCTTTCTTGCAAACCTCTCTGACCTTAGACAGACCAAGTTCCCTTAGAGTCTGTGTACCTGAGAAAATTCTGTTTGCTGTTTTTCTCTTTAAAAGCTGAGGCTTGAACAGGATTTTGTCTTGCTTCCTTCCTTTGTGTCTTCTGATCCAAAAATTTGTCACTGTAGCTCCCTCCCCTCGAGAATGTTGTTGCTAAGCCCTGCATGTTAGGGCAAGGTACCACAATGAGTGAGTATGAGGTGGACTTATAAGAAAGAAAGAGAAGTAGAACAGCTTGAGCATTCTTCATTATGGCACTGAAGAGTTGAGGATGCAAAGGCATTGTTGTAAGTAGCAAGGCTTGTTACCTGGAGGTCCCATCACAATCTACCACTTAAGGCCATTTCTCAGTTCATAGCTATGTAGTGGCAGTGGTTATTACCACTAGAGAACATGGTGATATCACTGGTCAGGGTAGCCACCAAGGACCACATAGATGTCCAGGGGCTGCGAAGAACTAGCCTTGCTCCTCACTGGGTGTTATGCTCTGGAGACCTGGCCCCACATCTTTCCAATATCAGTGTTAGGGGAAATGGAATCTTTACTTCATTCAGAGAACACACAAAGCTAACCCTCATAATGTAGGTATCAGTAAATTGGCCAAGGGTAGTGTGTGGGAGAGCTGACCCCACCACTCATCTGCTGTGTGGTGCCATGTATAAGGAGCTAAGAACCTACCCCTTTCCCACTGACCACCTGTGGTAGTTGGGAGTACTGTCTCCAACAGTGTGACAACAGAGCTGGCTCTGGATGAATCAAACCCAAGGGCATAAGAGTGGAAGAGCTAACAATGTGTCCTACCAATGGTATTGTTGAGTGCCCTAGCCAGCATGTTGACTGGAGCAGCTATCACTGAAGACTAGATCTAGGGCTCTGAATTGGCAACCAAAAAAAATTGATATCATCTGCAAACACACTGGACATGAGAAAGTGTCAGTCCTGCTAATGAAGAGTTGTAGGATCTCTATGACAAGGGCAATGACAGGATAATTGGGGGGATTCTCAGTAGGGTTTCTGAGACTGATGGTGTCACAGAAGCCAGATATCCTGAACCAGACATAGACTAATTGCAAAGTACATTTGGAAGTAAAGATTGGGGAAAATTTGTGACATACTATACCTTCCACAATGAGATATTTTTTCTGTTGTTTTTTTTTTTTTTTTTTTTTTTTAGATTAGTGTGTGTGTGTGTGTGTGTGTGTGTTATTTCAAGGGAAGGCTTCATGTGTGAAGGGTGTGTATGAGTGGAGAACTTAAGTCTGGTTCTTCCTCCTAGACCCATGTTAGCAGAAATCAGACATAGACTCTAAATATATTTGTAAATGCCTTACCCATAAAGCTAAGCTCTACTCTGACTAGATCATAACTAAAATAACCAAATTATTTTTAACCACTTTTTGCCACATGGTAAATTACCTGTGTTCAGGTACCATGCATCCCTTAACATTTTCTATATGCAAATCTCTCACCAGGCTCTTTCCAAGAATTTTCTCTCTTCCCAGATGTCTGGCCTCCTATTTCCTGCTTTAGCCTTAGGTAATCAGGATTATTAGTTAGAAATGTCATATCCATAGAGACATAAGCTATTCTCTCTGCACATGAGAGTATGGAGAGATGAGTGGGAGTGTGGTACAAGCCATGGAAAGAGATTGGCTATTTTTAAAGGACTGAAATTTAATAAGTTTGAATTTGTAAGGATGTAGTTCTTTAAAATGTTATTTATGTTTTTAATGTGAAATCTTGGTGATGAGAAAGAAAGGAAGGTTAGACTTAATAGGTATGTGTTTGTGTGTCAGTGTGACAAGGGGTTGGCTGTCCTGGATATTTTTTGTGTTGACTTGACCTAGTCTAGAGGCATAAGAGAAGGAGGAGCTTAAGGTGAGGAAATTTCTCCAGGAGATCCACCTGTAAGACTTTTTCTCATTTGGTGATCAAATGGGTAGTGTCTAGCACATTCTTTGTAATGATTTCCAGGGAGGACAGTCCTGGGTTCTAAAAAAAAAACAGGTTGAGAAACCCAGGGGAAGCAAGCCAGTAAGAAGTACCTCTTCACAGCCTCTATATCAGCAATTCCATCCAGGATCCTTCTGTGTTTGAATTTCTGTCCAGACAGTCTTCAATGATGGATTAGAATATAGAAATATAATTTAAACACATTCCTCTGCAACTTCCTTTTGGTTATGGTGATTCATCATAACAATAGTAAGACCTCATGGTTTTTCCCCAAGCAACTTGTCATGTTCCTGGACTCTTCCTTGTTCAGCTTACGTTTTGGTGGTCATATTGGTAATATTATCTTTCACCATGTTCTCTGATCTTCTGCATAATGTTATCTTTCCACCCCCTATTCCAAATGGTTCCTTGAGTCTTATGTGTGAAAGTATTTTGGAATTGAGCTCTCCAACTCTTCATACTTCTTGGCTGTGGATTTCTACCTGATGACAGTAAAAGTTTCCTCAATGACGAGCAAAGATAAAAAAGTTTTTTTAGGATTCAATATATTTGTAGAAATATCTCAATTTAGTTCAGTACCTAATATCAAAATATTTAACCTATATATTTTGATCAATGTTGAAGATACGTTTGGCTTTATTGTTTTAAATATTTTTCCCAACATAGAAATATTTAGGCTAAGAAAGTAATATCTTGACAGTATTTATTAAGGATTATTTTGTTCTCATTAAACACTTTCAATATGCTTTGTTTGAGGTGTGAGATAATGTCTATCAACAGCAGATAGAAATTCTACAAATCCATGCTTCTTTAATGTGGTATGTCTGAGGGTCATTGATTCTTTCCTGTTGTTTATTAGTTGTTACCATTACCAGAATTTTTACACTATATCTTGTAAGAAAATTTCTATAGTGAGGGGTTTGTGTTTAATTACCTTTCATGGACTTTGGGGTTTAGATGACAAATCAATTCCCTTTATATACAGAAGTAAAATTAAAGAAAAGAAATACACACAACACCTCATTAGTATATTGATTTCTTTTAAGTTTTCACTGTTTTATGTTTGTTTAGATTTTCTTGTATTTTTACTGTCATACTTAGATTGCAGCTTAAGCTTGAGGCCACAGTTGCTCCAATCTAGCCCTAAAAGTGAAAGGAAAGAAGTATTTTCCTCTTGCTGACCTTTCTGGCCTTAGCTAGAATTAAACAACTTCTTTCCTCTCTAACACCAATAACCTAGCTGCTCCCGTCTTGAAAAACCAGTGCATCCATATGTATTAGACAGAGCATGGAGCAAAGGCTGCTCTGTAATGCTTTTCAAGCCCACAACGCCTGCTCGCTGTTTATATCTCAACTCACAAAAGAAACAAAAGGCTTAAGACAGCTTCTATTTGTTCTGAGGTCTTAGTCTATTTTTCCAAGTAGGTCTACAAGTGGATTTATATTTCTGTATCTCTTTTGATGGTAAGTCCACAAAAGAAATAAATTTTGTTTCACTCCTGATATACTGTCTCTTACCAAAAGAAATATGCTTAAAATTATAGATACTATGAGATTAAACAAACATTCAAATACACTCCCAGTCTCTAGTCACTCCTTTATAGAATAGCTATCAGGAATTCATGATTGCTCACCATAAATAAATATTACTTTCCAAATGGAGACTGAAACAAATGAGAATGCAGCCAGGCATTTCCCTCTTGTCAGACCTCATTATTCCAGGACTGAGGAACAGCAGCAGAGCTATGCAGTCACAACCTCATGGAGTCAAATTCAATAACAACAGTAAAGCTATGACCTTTGCTATATTCTTTCACTTTGAGCCAGTATAAAAAGGATTTACTGATATGTATACATATTTCATTTTATATTTGCTAAGACTAATACTGAGTGACATCTCAGGTCAAGTAATTTCTTTTTGTCAAGCAAGCCATTAATGAAATGATTATTCATTTGTATTCCTGATATACATTTCTAGAATCCATACATCATATTGGTTACCATTTTAGATTTTAAAGATGAATATTGTGAACATTCTTTCCCCAAGAGTGTAGTTTATTTTCTTATTTTTCAGATTCAATCAATTAACATTTGTGCAAATTTCACCACTTATTTCAATCTCTGTGCTCTGGTTTCCTCATAAGCTTATTTGTGATTTGCCCAGATCATAACTAGAAATTTCCGCACCATTGATTGATCATGTGCTAGGTAAATATAGTGAACACTTGCTGTGTATGTCTGTGTGTGTATATGTAGTGCTCTGTGTTTGTGTACCTATGTGTGTATGTATCTCTGTGTGTGCTTACATACACACACACACACACACACACACACACATGATACACACACACACACACACACACACACACACATATACACCTTTATTAGATTTTGTGTATTTGGGTTTGTTTTTTTGCTGTTATTTTTCATTATTTCTCAATACTGCTTGGAACAACTCCACAGAGACCACTGGACAAACTGGCTTTCTTCCACACCCTACCAGTCATTTGGGTTGATGCAGCATGTGCATATTGGTCAAGATTTGGGCAGAAGCAGTAAAGAGACAGCATGATTTTACTTAGGTTCACTGTCTATACCAACTGGGACTAGAAACCTGTTATTTATTAAGTACACATTACTCAAATTACTTCATACAAGTCATGTTTAAATTTCAATTTTTGAGTAAAACAACAGCAACAATAAAATAGAAATTTAGAGTAGGATTTTCTTCTCAATATTAAGGGATGTTTTATTTCTATACTCCTACATTTGTGTGTGAAAGTATAAATAGATATTTTCAGTATGCATCAAAATATACCCATAAACAAATTTAAGTTAGAATTTATGTTAAATAAAGCTCTCTATGCAAACTAGAAAGGGACACCCATCATCAAAATTCACATATGACAGTTATTTATGATAAAGGTACTACATTTCTTCCTTCCTCCAACCAATTGTTTTATTCTTTTTATCATTTACTTGTGCCAGTTTTGTCCTCTACCACTACTTATTCCAAAGCACATATAAAGTTTTCTATAGTAATTTCAATTATAGCTTATTTTCTTACAGCTGCACTACATATTACAGCAATACTCTCCTTAGGACAAAAATCTCAAAAAGAATTTTTTATAATTGTTTGATATGTCAAAGTTTGAATAGGTGTGACAAGCTTTCGAATCACAAACTCTTACGGTCTCATGTCAGTCAGGGTTTTAATCGTCTAAAGGCTCCATTGGCTTGGGTTACTATGATGAGTTGCTCATATGAGCAGCAGAATATGAAGAGAAAGCTAAACTGTGGTTGTTAGCTATGATAATTTGTTTATGGTTGGCACAAAGAGTGGCACTATTAAAAAATATGGCCCTGTGGAAGTAGGTGTGGACTTGTTGGAGTAGATATATTATTGTGGATATGGGCTATAAGACCCTCATCCTAGCTATATGGAAGCCAGTATTCTGCTAGCAACATTCAGATGAAAATTTAGAACTCTCAGCTCCAATTAAATGCACCATACCTGCCTGGATCCCATGTCCCCATCTTGATGATAATGGACTGAACTTCTGAATATGTAAGCCAGCCTCAATTAAATGTTGTCCTTATAAAAGTTGCTTTGGTCATGATGTCTCTTCATAGCAGTAAAACCCTAACTAAGACATAAGCCAGGAGGAATGAAATATTATCTCTTGTCAGAGTTAAAGAAACAGCAAGTGAGCAAGGTGGAAACTGCAATGCACCTTACATATTGCAAGTCAAATTTATTTATTTTTCAGATGTCATACATGTGTCACACCTTCCCTAAAACACAAAGAAGAAAAGATGGTTTCCTATGTGATGGAAAAGTAAGAATGTCAAATTATGAATTAATATGTAGGGGTATTGTGGCCGTTTGAATATGTTTAGCCATATGGAGTGGCACTATTAGGAGGTGTGGCCTGGTATGAGTAGTTGTGGCCTTGTTGAATGAAGTAAGTCACTGTTAAGTCAGGCTTTGAGATATTCTAGTGGTCAAGCTCCGCCCAGTGTGGAAAGGATAGTCCTCCTGGCAGCCTTTGCTCAAGTTCTTGTCTCTACCTGCAATTCCAGATCTGTACTCCATTCCCAGGGACACAGTTCTGCCTGGATGCCTGGAGATCTGCTGCCACCCAAGACAACTAGAGGCCTGAGGCCATCAGGGACTACCAGATTGACCTGCAGTTACAGAGGTCCACTGCCATCAAGAAATACCAGGCCAGTCAACATGAATGATATACAGATGGTTAATGTCCAGCTTAAGAATGCAATAAAAAACTGTTAGGATAATATGGTACAACTAGATACCAGCTATCCTACAAAGCAAGCCCTGGCCACCCTAACACCTTGGAAGGGTCTATTTGTATTCTTTTTCATGCAGACATTCAGTTAGACCAATACCATATGTTTAAGATGCTTTTTTTCCTCATTGTATCGCTTTATTTTCTTTGTAAAACATCAAGTGTCCTTTGGTGTACAGGTTCATTTTTAAATCTTCAATTCAATTCTCTTGATCAACCTGACTGTTTCTGAACCAATACTAAGCAGTTTTTAGTCCTATTGCATTTCAGTACACATTGAAAGCTGGGAAGGTGATATCTGAAAAAGTTCTTTTATTGTGTATAATTGTTTTAGCTATCCTCTGCTTTTTGTTTTTTCATATGAAGTTGATAATTGTTCTTTTGAAGTCTATAAAAAAAGTTAGAATTTTCATGAGATTTCATTGAATTAGCAGTTTTCTTCTGGTAAGATGTCCATTTTCCTGAGTTAATCCCTTATTTTTAAAAGATTTATTTTTCATATGTATATGACCACACTGTCTTTGATACACTAGAAGTAGTCATTAGAATCAATTACAGATGGTTATAATCCATCATGTGGTTGCTGGGAATTGAACTCAGTACCTTTGGATGAGCAGCCAGTGATCTTAACTGCTGAGCCATCTCTCCAGCCCTATTCTCTGAGTTAGTTCTATACACCCCAGAGCATGGAAGATCTTTCCAAATTTTAATATCTGCTTCAATTTCTTTCATCTTGCACAAAACTCAAGTCAAGGTGGATTAAAATCGACAACATAAAGTCAGAGTCACTAAGTCTAATAGAACAAAATAAATTCATCAATACAGGAGACAACTTCCAGAACAGAAGTCCAGTATCTCAGAAGCTAATGTCAACAATTAATAAATGGAATCCCATTAAACTGAAAAGCTTCTGTAAGGCAAAGGGCACCATTAGTAAGACAAAATGGCAGTCTACGAAGTAGAAAAACACATTCTCTAACCCTACATCTATCAGAGGGGTAGTATCCAAAATGTATAGAGAATTCAAGAAGTTAGATAACACAAATAACCCAATCAAAAACTGTGGTACAGTACTAAGATGAGAAGCATTAACAGAGGAATCACTAATGGCTATCAAATGTCTTAAAATATCCATCATTCTTAGTCATGAGTGTAATGCAAACCTAAATGACACAAAGACTCCATCTTACACCATCAGAATGGCTAAGATCACAATCTCAAGCTGCAGTATGTGCTGATGAGGATGTGGATCAATGGGAACACTCCTCCATTTCTGGTGGGAGTACAAAATTGAACAACCACTCTGGAAATCAATCTTGAGGTTTCTTAGAAAGTTGGGAATAATCCTACCTCATGATCCAGCTATACCACTTCTGGACATATAATCAAAGATGGTCCACAATACCACAAGGTACCACTGTGTTCCTAACAGCTATTTTTGTAATAGCCAGAAACTGTAAACAAGCCAGATGTTGCTCAACTGAAGAATAGATAAAGAAAATTTACACAATGGAATACTACTGGGCTATTGAAAACAAGGACACCATGAAATTTCCAGAACTTATAGAACTAGAAAATATCATCCTGAGGTAACTCTGACCCAAAAAGATACACATGGAATGTACTCATAAGTGGATATTAGGCATAAAGTGCAGGATACCTATGCTACAATTCACAGACCAAATGATGCCAAATGGCAAGGAAAACCAAAACCCGGATGCTTGATTCTTACTCAGAAGGGGAAATTAAATAGTCACTGGAGTCAAAGGAGGGACAGAATGGGGTGGGAGAGAGAATGTGATTTTGGAGAGTACTGGAGGATCAGGATCAGATGTGGGGGCAGAAAGAAGGAAGGACCTGGAGAGTGAATGGAAATGGTCAGCTGGCTGGAGGTGGGGGGATGACAGATTTTTTAGGACATGCCAAAGACCTTGGGGAGACTCCTGGGAGTCTATAGGGGTGACTCTAGTTTTGACCACTAGCAGTGTAGGATGTGGAGCCTGAACTGGGCAACACCTATAGCTAGGCAGGACGCCCAGTGGAGGGATAAGGACAACAATCTACACACAAAATCTTCAACCTCTTGCTTTTAATAAGTGCAGGGATAAAAATGGAGCAGTGATTGAGGGAATGACCAACTAATGACCATCTCAACTTGAGACCAGTCTCATGGGCAAGGACCAATTCCTGAAACTAATAATGATACTCTGTCATGCTGGCAGACAGAGCTTGGCATAACTGTCCTCTGGCTCCATCTCCCAGCAGTTGACTGAAATAACTGTAGAAACCCACAAGCAAATATTGATCAGAGCTACAGAAGTGTTGTGGAAGAACTGTGGGAAGAATTTAGGGACCTAGAGGGGACAGAAACTTCACAGGAAGACCAACACAGTCAACTGTCCTGTATTTGTAGAATCTCCCAGAGACTGAACTACAAACCAAAGAGCATCCAGGCGCTGAACCTAAAGCCAGTGGCAGATATGTAGCAGATACCTAGCTTAATTTTCATGAAGGTCCTCCAACAACTGAAGCAGGGGCTGTCCCTAAATTTTATGACTTCCTAGGCAATCCTGTTCTCAGTAGGAGAGGGTCTAATCCTGCAATGTCTTGATATACAGGGAAGAGTGATAACCTGGGGGCAGGAGCTCTCCCTTCTCAGGGAGGAAAGGGAGGAGGGTCTGGGAGTGTAAGGAGGTCTGAAGAGGATCCAGGGTGAGGGATAAGGAGGAACAGTGAACAAATAAATAAAATACTGAAAAAAATCAACAACAAAACCCCAGAATAGGTAAAATAATCCTGTATAAAAGAAGAACATCTTAAGGTATCACCATACTGGATTTCAAACTGTCATAATAAAAACTATGGTATTGGCATAAAAAAATAAAGGGCAATCAATGTAATTGATAGGGAGATCTAGATATAAATCACACATCCATGGGCACATGATTTTTGTTTTTAAAGAGCCAGAAATGAATAATAGAAAAAAATGAAAATATTTACAACAAATGGTGCTAGGCAAATAGAAATGGTGTATAGGTAGTTCTAAACAAAAAATTCTCAGCAGTGGAATCTATAATGGAATGAATATTGGGCTGCCATAGAAAAAGTTTAACAGTTTAATTCCTACAGGCAAATATAATTTCTTTAATCTACAGGAAATTCACCCAACTCTGAGGAAGACTGTTTAATGAAAGTAAAGAAAGGTAACAACCCATGTGGTAGGAAGTAGAATAGAATAAAAGGGATAATTGAGTTACAAGCTAGTGAGAAAGTGAGAGTATGCCCAATCTTATGTTCTAGGCAATTATTCATTATTAATTAAGTCTCAGTGGTATTATTTCTGGAACTTGTGTGCAAGTAGAAAAGCTCACAATACAACACATAGTCTCTACTTCCTTCTGAGCCATGAGTCAAATAATACATTACTGTCCCAAAGAAACAGAAGTTCCAAAAGAACCTATTTATAACTTCGTCAGAATGTCAGGTATTTGAAAAGGCTTTCTGTCCCTTTCCATCTCCAAGAAGAGTTCTATCAGTTAAATTAATGTTAACACTCAGTAAGTTTGATCTGTTTTAGCACACATTGTTTAAAAGTGTAACTATTTCCAAAGTCATAATGACTAAAGAATGCAATTTAGATGCTCAAAAAACACTGAGTGAATACCTCATCCAGTTCTACATGAAATGTCTCTTACATCTTCTCAGTTGTGGTTTCAGTAAGAATTGTTTTAACTGTGTCTCTCAAACAACAATCCTCATGGGTTTGTTATTATCTTACCACAGTTTCTGTATCCATTCCTCTATTGAAAGACATCTGGGTTCTTTCCAGCTTCTGGCTATTATAAATAAGGCTGCTATGAACATAGTGGACCATGTGTCCTTATTACCAGTTGGAAGATCTTCTGGGTATATGCCCAGAAGTGGTATTGCTGGGTCCTCCTATAGTACTATGTCCAATTTTCTGAGGAACTGCCAGACTGATTTACAGAGTGGTTGTACAAGCTTGCAATCCCACCAGCAATGGAGGAGTGTTCCTCTTTCTCCACATCCTCGCCAGCATCTGCTGTCAGCTGAATTTTTAATCTTAGCCATTCTGACTGATGTGAGATGGAATCTCAGGGTTGTTTGGATTTGCATTTCCCTGATGACTCAGGATGTTGAACATTTTTTCAGGTGTTTCTCAGCAATTCGGTGTTCCTCAGTTGAGAATTCTTTCTTTAGCTCTGTACCCCATTTTTTAATGGGGTTATTTGAATTTCTGTAGTCCAGCTTCTTGAGCTCTTTGTACATATTGGAAATTAGTTTCCCCCTCCCTCCTTAAGTAGAATCTTTTAGATATGACTATGGGCAAAACACAATGGATCAAAGTAATTCCATTTCCCTCTAGGAGTTCTGCTATCCTTTCTCTGTGGCAGCCCAGTATTCATTCCATTGTAGATTCTACTGATTAATAAGAATGTAAAACTTGTCTGTAATGATTCTTTAGTTTCAATACTTTCCTTTAGCATTAGTAACCCAAACTGTGGAAAATTTTACAAGTAAGATAGCAACTAAGCAGCAATATGCCATTGCAACAACCATTGATTTTAGGAGGTTGAGCAAGCATAGTGATTCTAAAACTCTATTGTTGTGAGAATTATTAAAAAAGAACAGTAACTTCCCATGCTACACCCAGCTATTCTCAGACCCAGTGGCCTGGCCAGCCTGTTCTTATCTCGTGATAATTCTTTTACTCAGAGCTCCCAAATCTCTCCACTCAGCTCACTAAGACAACCCCTCCTGGGAAAGCAGAATTAACATCAAAATACAATCATCATGAGGCTACTATACATCATTTGACTATGACATTTTCTTATTGTTAACAATTAATCACCGCTTAGTGGTTTTAATTTCACCCTTTGAGCAGTGTAATACTCAAGAATATTAGAGGGGAAAACAAGTTTGTGTTGAAGCTCTGTCTCCCCAAATTGTACTTCACCACTTGTCTTAACTTCTTGATCCACCCTCAGCACAAACTGATGTTTGAGGTGGTAATTGTAAGGAGACTAGAATAATCTACTTATTTGCAAGAAAGTATTCTATTTTTTGTTCAGCAACATTTGAGGATCACAGATGAGTGTTTTTGAGAGGATAGTTTGGTCACATATTGATTTTATAAATATCATTCTATTTTTTGACATTGGGGGGGAATTTATATGAACAGAGGTCAATATGTGATTGTCTTAGTCAGGATTTCTATTCCTGCACAAACATGACCAAGAAGCAAGTTGGGGAGGAAAGGGTTTATTCAGCTTACATTTCCATACTGCTGTTGATCACCAAAGGATGCAGGACTGGAACTCAAGCAGGTCAGAAAGCAGGAGCTGATGCAGAGGCCATGGAGGGANGTTNTTTACTGGCTTGCCTCCCCTGGCTTGCTCAGCCTGCTTTCTTATAGAATCCAAGACTACCAGCCCAGAGATGGTCCCACCCACAAGGGGCCTCTCCCCCTTGATCACTAATTGAGGAAATACCCCACAGCTGTAACTCATGGGGGCATTTCCTCAAGGAAGGTACCTTTCTCTGTGATAACTCCAGCTGTGTCAAGTTGACACAAAGCTAGCCATATAAAACACCAATATAGCTATGGTATGATATACCATATTTAATTATCCAAGTTTGCCCTTCTCTTTATGTTATTTGTATAACTGGTTGCTTAAAAATAAACCATGCTGGTTGAGAACCTAGTGCTTTCAAGTATGACATTATGTAGTTCAATATTATGAGGCCCACAGCACACTGAAGAGGCCTTACCTTTACAACTATTCAAATATGGAGAATAGTCAACCTATATTTTTCCTAAGTCTCTAATGATACAGTCTGTCAAATCCCTTCTTTTCAATGAAATAAATTGAAGCATTCATTAATAAAAAGCAAATATTCTGAAGTATGAACAATTTGACACTAAATTCAATAAGTCACATGGAGTAACCAAGACTTGTCCAGAAGAAATATGAGGCACACAGACCTCCAGGCTCAGATTGGAGAGAATTAATTATGAATGTTGGAATGTATTCTAGCAGTACCTGAATGCCAACTACAAATGCAAAAGGCAGCAATCCTACTTTCATTATTATGTCCCTAATTCCAGGAAGAATTTTCAATAGATCTATGATTATAACTTGCATAAATGTGAATTCTACAGTAAAATAGAATAAATGATAAAAGACAATAATCTTTTGTTTTGTTTTGTTTTTGTTTTGTTTTGTTTGATCAGCGTCAGGTTACTTTTCTTTATTATTATTATTATTATTATTATTATTATTATCATCATTTTCTTTATTTACATTTCAAATGCTATCCCGAAAGTTCCCTATACCCGCCGCCCCTACTCCCCTAACCACCCACTCCCACTACTTGGCCCTGGCCTTCCCTTGTGCTGGGTCATATAAAGTTTGCAAAACCAAGAGGCCTCTTTTCCCAGTGATGGCCTATTAGTCCATCTTCTGCTATTTATGTAGCTAAAGACACAATCTCAGGGGGTACTGGTTAGTTCATATTGTTGTTCCAACTACAGGGTTGCAGCCCCCTTCAGCTTCTTGGGTACTTTCTCTAGCTCCTCCATTGGGGATCCTGTGTTCCATCCAATAGCTGGCTGTGAGCATCCACTTAGGTGTTTACCATGCACTGGCATAGCCTCACAAGTTGCCACTATATCAGGGTCCCTTCAGCAGAATCTTGCTGGCATGTGCATTAGTATGTAGGTTTGGTGACTGATGATGGGATGGGTTCCTGGATGGGATAGTCTCTGAATAGTCCATCCTTTCATCTTAGCTCTAAATTTTGTCTCTATAGCTATATCCTTTCATGAGTATTTTGTTCCTTATTCTAAGGAGGAATGAAGTATCCACACNATGGTCATCCTTCTTGGTTTTCTTCTGTTTTGCATAATGTATCTTGGGTATTCTAAGTTTCTGGGCTAATATCCGCTTATCAGTGAGTGCATATCTAGTGACTTCTTTTGTGATTGGGTTACCTCACTAAGGATGATATCCTCCAGATACATCCATTTGCCCAAGAATTTCGTAAATTCATTGTTTTCAATAGCTGAGTAGTAGTCCATTGTGTAAATGTACCACATTTTCTGTATCCATTCCTCTATTGAGGGACATCGGTTTTCTTTCCAGCTTCTGGCTGTTATAAATAAAGCTGCTATGAACATAGTAGAGCATGTGTCCTTATGACCAATTAGAAGATCTTCTGTGTATATGACCAGAAGAGGTATTGTTGGGTCCTCCGGTAGTACTATGTCCAATTTTCTGAGGAACTGCCTGACCGATTTCCAGAGTGGTTGTACAAACTTGCAATCCCACCAGCAATGGAGGAGTGTTCCTCTTTCTCCACAACCTCCCCAGCATCTGTTGTCACCTGAATTTTTAATCTTAGCCATTGTGACTGGTGTGAGATGGAATCTCAGGGTTGTTTGGACTTGCATTTCCCTGATGACTAAGGATGTTGAACATTTTTTCAGGTGTTTCTCAGCCATTCGATATTCCTCAGTTGAGAATTCTTTGTTNAGCTCTGTACCCCATTTTTTAATGGGGTTNTTTGANTTTCTGNAGTCCAGNTTCTTGAGCTCTTTGTATATATTGGATATTAGTCCTCTATCAGATTTAGGATTGGTAAAAATCCTTTCCCAATCTGCTGGTGGCCTTTTTGTCTTGTTGACAGTGTCTTTTGCCTTACAGAAGCTTTGCAATTTTATGAAGTCCCATTTGTCAATTCTTGATTTTACAGCACAAGCCTTTGGTGTTCTGTTGAGAAATTTTTTCCCTGTGCCCATATCTTCAAGGTTTTTCCCCACTTTGTCCTCTATCAATTTCAGTGAAAAGACAATAATCTTATAGTATAGGAATTTGACATACAAATTATTAAATATATACAGATAAAACTGTCATAATGAATCATATTATTGATGATATTTTTTAGAATCTATAATATTTTTAAGCCTGTTTCTATGTGGCTTAAATAAAATATTCTCATCAGCATTGCAAAGTCTACCCCCAAAGCCCAAACCTCCTAACAAAATGTCCCTCTCGAGTAGTTGGTCAGGACTTTATAAGAGACTCCCAAAACATTACAGACCATTACTATTGCCCTTTCTTTTACTCTGAGTGGGAAGGTAAATTCCTTTTGATGAGGACAGCATGGACTTCAGACACAGAGCCCAGAAATATGTGATTTAGTATTAACTTGACTCTTTTTACCTTGAGAACTGGCTTTTGTGATACTAGAGGTCCCTAGGCAAGCTTGGAAATTAGGAAAGAAAACAACAGCGTTACACAGGTATGATGCTGATAAACCACATCAAAAACCAGCTAAGTAGGAGAACCCTAATGGTAAAGTCATGGCACAAATGCCTTGGCAGTAATAAATAACTGTTTAATTTGGACTTAAGACCTTTTCAACAGGAGGGAAACCATGCCTGATACTAGAAACCTAAACATCTATCCAAAACATGGGCCTTGGAGGAGAGCATACACCACTACTTTACTAAACCAGTAAAAATTACTAACTACATTATTAATATTTGTACTTATACCTATGTATAGTCAGGGTTCTCTAGAGTTACAGAACTTATGGAATGTCTCTTTATATTGAAGGACTTTATTGTGATGACTTACAGTTTGTAGTTTAACTACCCCAACAATGGTCATCTGCAAATGGGAAGTCCAAGAATCTAGTCGTTGCACAGTCCCATGAGACTAGTTGTTTCAGCTGGTCTTCTGTAGAAGTAGATTCCAACAGAAATTCTGGAAAGTAAATGCAAAGAGAGAAAAAGAGTGAATCTTCCTTCTACCAATGTCTTTATGTATGTCTCCAGCAGAAAGTGTGGCCCAGAATAAAAGTGTGTACCACTATTCCTGAATCTGGGACTTGTTTTGTCTCACGATGACATTACCCATCTCCTTTTTTTCTGTTTTACTTATAAAACAATGTACAGTTACCATTTGTACAATGAATAACTATGGATAAATATTAATAGTATATCTTAAAATCCTTGTAAAATATTGGTTACAGGAGAGTGTTGAGACAATTTTAATTATACTACTGGGTAAAGTTATGCTCTAGTAGCTAAATAGTAGATTGTATTTCAAGTGAAGAAACAATGAAATTGTCAGCCATGAAGTGCAAGTGGAAAAAGGAGACATATGTCCCATGCACTCAGCCTTGACTGTAGTGACAATTTTCAGACACTATTGGATTCTGAATCAATAACGGGTACAGAAGCCAGTAAAACACATCTTCAATGAGGGAAAGGAGACTCCTGCTTCTTTCCTAAGGCACATGAGTTTCCAAACAGTATCATCATTACACAATATGAGCACAATCTTTTTCATTTGTCCTTATAAGTTCATATTTGATGCAAATTGTTTGGAATTACTATATGTATTTTCTGCTCTCTCAACTGAGGTCTGCTGAAATCTTAATTGTTCAGATAAGTCTAGAGCCTGTGGTTGGGCAGTAGAAGGAAAAAGTAGAGCTGAAAGTTTTAGAGAGGGAAAAGAGAAAAAAAGTGATAAGTTGAGATGAGACAGAGGATGGAAGAAGATGGAGGAAAAAGATGAAACAGATCCATGTGAACCCTAGAAGCCATAAGTAACTATGGATTTCATAGATGGGCAGTAGAGTAACATAGGGTATATTTATCCAATCTGGGTGTGTGCTTGTATTTATATCAATTGAGTTTTGTATTCTTTGCACCAGTATTTGAGCCTAGAGATTTATCACTATAAATCTGGCTGGTATATTACAAATCTCTAGTGTTATTTTACAGGGATAAGGGGAGCTGAGCCAGTGATAGCTGGCTTTCTGCAGGTTAGCCTCAGGTGGTGGATTGACTGGGAAGACCTGAGCAGATAGGCAGCAGGTTGACCTCCAGGACCAGGGCAGACAGTTCCTTGGGACTGAAAATGGGGGTGGGCGAGATAGCCAATGCTGATCCCTAACCAAATTTAGCATGAATTGTTTTTTACAAACTACATGATTCAGCAAATTGCACACACCAAACTATTTAGACTTCCCAGAAATAGTAGAATGAGATAATATTTATATTAATATTCATGTTTCTTTGGGAAGTAAGTTACTAGGTTTCCTAACAAGGCTAACTAATTCAGAGGATAAGTGAAGAATTTTTAGGTAATAGTTGAAGAAATATACTGGACAAATGTAGGCTATAGTTGTCACATCTGGGAAGATATTTGCCAGCTCTTTAAGTTGATAATCT
The DNA here is from genome assembly GCF_900095145.1 of Mus pahari. Lineage (NCBI taxonomy): Eukaryota > Metazoa > Chordata > Mammalia > Rodentia > Muridae > Mus > Mus pahari. The sequence continues at coordinate 14,714,836 of NC_034598.1, forward strand.
TCATTCTCATCTATTCTTATCCATAGGTTTGGTTCTCTCATTATGTCCTGGATTTCCTGGATGTTTTGAGTTAGGATCTTTTTGCATTTTGCATTTTCTTTGATTGTTCTGCCCATGTTCTCTATGGAATCTTCTGCACCTGAGATTCTCTCTTCCATCTCTTGTATTCTGTTGCTAATGCTGGCATCTATGATTCCTGATTTCTTTCCTAGGATTTCTATCTCCAGAGTTGTCTCCCTTTGGGTTTTCTTTACTGTTTCTACTTGCCTTTTTAATTCTTGGATGGCTTTGTTCAATTCTATCACCTGTTTGGTTGTATTTTCCTGTAATTCTTTAAGGGATTTTTGTGTTTCCTCTTTAAGAACTTACACTTGATTAGCAATGTTTTCCTGTTATTCTTTAAGGCCTTCTACCTGTTTAGCAGTGTTCTCCTATAATTCTTTAAGGGCTTCTACCTGTTTAGCAGTGTTTTCCTGTATTTCTTTCAGTGAGTTATTAATGCCCTTCTTAAAATCTTCTGCCACAATCATGAAATATGATTTTAAATCCGAGACTTTCTTTTTGGGTGTATTGGGGTATCCAGGACTCACTGTGGTGGGCGAACTGGGTTCTGATGATGCCCAGCGTTCCTGGTTTCTGTTAGCAAGATTCTTATGTTTGCCTTTCACCATCTGGTAATCTCTGGCATTAGTTGTTCTAGTTGTCTCTGGTTTGAGCTTGTTCCTCCTGTGATTCTGTTAGCCTCTGTCAGTAGTCCTGGGAGTCCAGCTCTCTCCTGAGTCTCAGTGGTCAGAGTACTCTCTGCAGGCAACCTCTCCTCTTGCATGATAGTGCAGAGAGGTCTGGTGTTCAGACCTGCCTCCTGGCTGAAGATGAAGGCCTGAAACAGGGCCTTTCCCTTAAGATGTGTTGCCTCTGCAGTCTGCATGCTCACCTGTACCAACTAGTCTCTGAAGGACCCGGGACACAAGATGGCTCTCTCACCTGCTCTGGTGGACAGAGCCCTCTTAGGCTGCCACCTCTCCTCTGGCAGGAAAGGCGCCTAGATGTCCAGAAACCAAAATGGGGTCTGTCCCAGAAGTTGTGTCACTTCTGCCTGTCCCAGAGGCTGTGTCACTTCTGCCTGTCCAGAAGCTGTGTTGCTTCTGTAGTCTGCACTCTCATTGACTCAGACTGGTCTCTGAGCAACCCAGGGCACAAGATGGCTCCCTCACCTAGTCAGGCAGTGAGAGCCCTCCTGGGTGGACACCTCTCCTCTGGTGGGGAAGGTGCCTGGATGTCTGGAGCCCCGCCCTGTGTTTTAAATGCAGGATCAACAAGGAAACCCTGCTAGATACTACACTCCAATTCCTTTTAAACCGATACAGGAATTAAAAATTGCCTTTGCTCAGTGTGGACCTACTGCCCCATTTACCATGGCTACATTAGTTCACCTGTCCACTGCAGATTGGAGATTGTTAGCTTATACATGTTTGAAAGGAGAAGATTATTTGTTATGGAAAATGGATTTTTTTTTTTTTTTGAAAAATGCCAGGAGACAGTGGGGTTAAATGCTAAAGCTAACAATCTGATAACTAATAAGATGTTAGCAGGAGAAGGTCAATATCAGGCAATACAGACTCAGTTACAATTTAATCCTGGCACTTATGATCAAATTGGCATTGCTGCTTGTAGGGCATGGGATATTTTGAATACTAAAGGAGAATTTTCTTAAAATATCTCAAAAATAAGATAGGTACCTAATTAGCCTTTTCAGGAGTTTGTAGATAGATTGATGAAAGTTGCAGGGAGAGTGTTTAGAGATGCTAATGATGAAATGTTTTAGCAAAACAATTGGCTTATGAGAAAGCAAATACAGCCTGTCCAGTTGCCATAGACCTTATAGAAAGACTGGGACCATTACAGACTATATTATTGTATGTTCTGACATTGGCCCCTCATATGTGCAGTGTGTGGCCATGTCCACCACACTGCAGGGAAAAACTGTATGACCAGTTTTGTTTGGACAGGAAAAGGAAAGAGGATAATTAATGGGATTCCTGGAGGTTTTGTTTTTGTTGTTGTTGTGGACATATAGGGCATCAAGTGAGGAATTGCCTGAATAAAACTAAGGAAAACACTAATGAGAGAAAACCAGGACTCTGTCCTAGATGCAGGAGAGGAACACATTGGGCTAATGAATGCAAGTCTAAGAGAGAAGAATTAAGTCCTCTCCTTCAGCAAAATGGGAGAGAGGTACAGCCCCAGGCCCCAAAATAATGTTATGGGGCAATGGAGTTCATTCCTCAGCAAAACAATCCTTTTAGAATCTTTTCTGACACACCCTAGGCAGCACAGGACTGAACCTAAGTCCCTCTGCCTACATAGTATTAACTCCTGAAATGGGGATGCAGGCTCTTCCTACTGGAATATATGATCCATTACTGTCAGGAATTGCAGGATTGTTACTGGGAAGAAGCAGTGCCACTATGGCAGGATTGATGATTGCCCCAGGAGTTATAGATGCAGATTATACTGAGGAAATTAAAATCATGACTTCTTCACCTACCCATATTTCTGTCAATCCACCAGGAGAGAGAATTGCTCAATTACTCCTTATATCATTGAGTAAGACAAAAAAAAAAAAAGTTCAAGCCAGTGTTAGACGAGGGTCCAAGCAATAAAAACTGAAAGTCCTGAGCTTGCTTTTAGAATAAATGGGAAAAAATTACAGGTCTACTGGACACAGGAGTAGATGTATCTGTAATATCTTCTATTCACTGGCCTGGATCTTGGACTAAAACAACTATCATTACTCAATCACAAGGAATAGGGCAAAGACAAAGTCCTCAGAAACGCAGTGATCTCTTACATTTTGGAGTAAGAGAAAGGCCAACAAGGATATTTTCAACCTTACATTTTTTCTAACCTGCCTATTAGTTTGTGAGGAAGAGATCTATGGAAGGACATGGAAGTATTTTTATACAGTCAAAATTACAAAGTTACACAACAAATGTTTGATTGTGATTATTTGCCTAGCCAAGGATTAGGACAACAAAATCATGAAAAATAGAACCCATTATAGTTAACCCCAGAGAAGGAAAACCAGACCTAGGTGTTTTGTTTTGTTTTGTTTTGTTTTGTTTTGTTTTGTTTTGTTTTGTTTTGTTTTGTTTTTAGTGGAGAACATTTCAAGTCTGTAGTCTATGTAGAAAAAATTACTTGGAAAAGTGATGTTCTTATATGGGTGGATCAGTGGTCTCTTACTTCAGAAAAAAAGTTTGACTACTCAACAGCTAGTGCAGGAACAATTGCAAGATGACCATATAAAAATTTCCAGTCCCCTCTAGAATTCACCTATATTTATAATTAAGAAAATAATCAAGCAAGTGGATATTATTGCAAGATTTATGAAAGGATAATGAAGCAATGGAAATTTTATGATCATTACAGCCTGGTTTACCTGCCCCAGCTGCCATTCCAAAAAATACATATAAAATTATTACAGATTTAAAATATTGTTTTTATACTATCCATTTGCATCTGAATGATTATAAAAGGTTTATATTTAGTATGCCTGTGTGTAATTTTAAAGAACCCATGAAGTGGTAACATTGGAAAGTTTTCCCTCAGAGAATGGAAAATAGCCCTACATTATGTTAAAACCTTGTTGTTGATTCAATACAAGAGGTTACAACTTTGTATCCTTCTGTGTATATTATTCATTATAGGGATGATACTTTGCTAGCTGATCTTTTTGTAGTGTTTTACAACATTCCTTTGCTCTTATACAATAAGCTTTAAAATCTTGGGGATTAGTTATTACTCCAGAAAAGATTCTAAGGCAATATGCTTTTCAATATTTGGGAAATCAATTCTAACCTAAACAAATTGTGGCACAGAAAATTAAAATAAGAAAAATAATCTCCTTACTTTAAATGATTTTCAAAAACTTCCAGGTGATTTTAATTGGCTAAGACCTCACTTTAAACTCAGTGAGAAGTTAAGCCTCTGTTTGATGTTCTGGGGGGGGGGATGCAAATCCTATTTCCCCTTATCTCTTAACTGCTGAGGGATGAATAGCTTTACAGAAAGTAGAGGACGCTATTAGTTAACAACAGATATAGTATGTAGATTATGACCTATTATTGGCTTTTTGTATTCTTGCTACTTCTCAGGCACCTACAGCAGTTCTTTGGCAGTAGGGAATGTTAATGTTAATATGGATTCATCTTTCTTCATTTCCAAAGAAACTTTTAACACCCTATTGTGAAACTATTGCTATGTTAATGTAGAATCTTAGCATAAAATCAAGAAAGTATTTTGGGATAGAACCTTATGAAATAATTATTATTCCTACTTTATAGCACATCTAAGAGTGAATACTGGATTGCCAGAATCTCTTAGTGAAGGCAATGTTGCAGCAGATTTGCAAACCAGGCAGATTATAGGCTTTATATGGGAACAATTTGCCAAACATTCAAATTCTTTACAGCATCAAAATAGGAACAGCTTAAGACAACAATTTGATATTTCTAGAGAATGTGCATGCAAATTGTAAAGACTTGTCCTTAATGCACTCAGTTTCTTCCTATACCAGAAAATGTTGTTAATCCTCAAGAACTCATACCTAATCAATTATGGCAAATGGATATTATTCATATTTCGGATTTTATAAAATTAAAATATGTACATGTGACTATTTTCACCTTCTCAGGCTTTCTTGTTGTAACTGCCTTAACAGGAGAAGCAACCACAAATGTAATTACTCATTGCCTACATTGTTTTTATATTCTGGGTATTCCAAATCAGATTAAAACAGATAATGGAACTGGCTACTGCAGTCAAGCATTTAAGACTTTTTCTCAACAATTTAATATTAGCAGTATTACTGGGATTTCATATAATCTTCAGGGATAAGGTATTGTGGAAAAGCCCCATTGAATTTTAAAACAATAATATCTTCATAACATAAAAAGGGGGAAATTATGTCCCCATATATGACAAAATTATTTAAATCATGCCCTTTTTTATTTTAAATTTTTAAAATTTGGATGCTCATGGGCTTTCAGCTGCTGAGTGCCTTTGGTACCCTTATACCTCTACTATATATGCTTCAATAAGGGACATATCCCATGACAGGCCAGTGGCATGGACCCAATCCTATACTCATATGGGGAAGAAGGCATGTTTCTGCTTTTTTCACAGGAAAAAAAAATGGGGCATGATGGTTGCCAGAAAGTCTAGTGTGACAAATGGAATAATCCCACCTTCCTGCTGATTTCCTTAATGATGACAGTTCCTCCACACAGTGAAGTCTTGTGGAGCTATATTCCTGACTTACCACTGATACATCCAGCAGTGTGGTCTAGACCAGAGATTCTAGTGCTTGGATCTCCCTGGACATAGGATTCAATTTATTAAAAGACTACAACTTTAAATACATTTGGTGATGGGATTTCTGTTTGCTTGGTAAAGAATAGTATGGGTATATTTCTGTGTTTCCTTAAAATTAAAATCTTTTATTAATTGGTCATGTGGAATTTACTTTTGCTTTTTTCTTTGGTATTTAATGTAAGTTGTATTGATTGTTCACTTTCTAATGTGTTAGCAAATTGAAATATAGCATGTCTGTTATGGTGGTCTATCAACTAACTTTTGTATTATTGCTTCTGAGTATTACAGGACCTTGGTATTATGACAGAAACTTGTAAATATACTGGAATAAATGAGTCGTGATTTAAGTAGAAGCAAGAGGGCCATGGACTTGATTATTGCTGGCATAGCAGCTTTGACTACATTCATTAATAACTAACACCATTGCTTCTGAAATTGCTTTGACAGAAGAAGTTAAGACAGCTATTTTAGTTACTATGTAGCAAAAAAAATGCTAGTAATGCTATGAGTATTCTAAATAGTCAAATTAATAGAGTATTAAAATATGTACATGTGACTATTGATACCTTCTCAGGCTTTATTGTTGTAACTGCCTTAACAGGAGAAGCAATTACAAATGCAATTACTCATTGCCTACATCATTTGTATATGCTGGGTATTCCAAATCAGATTAAAACAGATAATGGAACTGGCTATTGCAGTCAAGTGTTTAAGACTTTTTGTCAACAATTTAATATTACCAATATTACTGGGATTTCTTATAATCCTCAGGGATAAGGTCATCTAGAACAACAAACTGATATTCTTATTGATACTAGTCAAACTATTGAAGAGAAAGTTCAGAGTTTAAGAATAAGAAGTCATCTTTAGTGTCATGCTAAGTACCATTGGAAAATTTAAAGACCCTTGAAGGGTATTTGGCATAATTCTAAAACCTCTCTGGATAGTTTAACTTTGCATGAGGAGATCATGAATTTAAGGAATACATAGATCAAAGTAAACTCAGTCCAGTGATGTATGGCATTCCTTCCTCTTGGTCTTTCTGATTCATGGCTTAATGTCAGTATTTCCATCTTGGTCAAGCTTCAAAAATGGCTTATATGGCTTGATCATGTTAGCCCTTATTTTCCTAGGAATCTTTATTTTTTCCTGTTCATTGTGATAAAACTTGCCTTTAAGAACAACATGTTGGTTGCCAAAATATACAACACAAAACTAAAAATGGATCCCCAGACAGAGTTAGTATTCTAACAGGCTGTACAGTGCCTTACTGAACTAAGACAAAATTAGGTTGTTTTTGAAAATGTATATTCCAAGATGGATAAGGAAAGCATTCTTGTTGGAATCATCTAAGACAGGCATAGTCATGTTTATTAAATAAAAAGGGGGCAGAAGTTGAGAGCTTTTGGTGCCACTTCTAGGAATTTGGCATTTGTCACTGGGCTCAGACAAGGAAGTAGGCTCAGATAAAAATATTAGAAATAGTGACTGTGGGGCTTTGCTTAGTACTTTACTTAATTATTACTTTGTGTGATACTTTTGCTTACTACTTTGCTTAATTACTTATGTTATTTCCTTGTTTACTGTTTCCTAGATTTCTTTGTCTTTGATCTAAGAACTGACCTTTTTTTTTTGGGGGGGGGGGATGTACCTAGAATGATATAAAAGCAAACTGGGAAAGAATAAAGCTGCTTCAGCCTCAGCACTGGCTGGAGTCATGTTATAATTTTGTCTAATTGTTTTTCTTCTTTTTCAATCCTCACTCCCTCCTTTGAGACCCTGTTGACTGACTGAGCAGGCTTGGTCAACATCCCAACTGCCAGTTAGACCATCATCATTTATTAAAGATGCTTTCATTGTGAGACTCAAACTCAGTTCATCAGTTTCCATAGCAAAAACTTAATACATGGAGGAATCTAGCTGTTCCCACTTGTGATGAAGAATTTGCTCAACAGCAAGTGATTCAAATTATCGTACTCTCATTTTTATATTTAGCAGATAATCGAAATTAAGACTGTCAGTAATCAAATTATACCTAAGAGACTTAGTCTAGATTTAGTTCTTAAAACATCTACATATCAATTCTGAATTTCTTATTTTCCTTCCTCTATCTGAAAAACATGAAAATGTTGCAAATAGGTGTCATGTAGATAATGTTACAGAAGCTAATTACATAGCATGTGTTTACTGTAAATATGAACAGGGTGCAGACAGTGTGGAACCCATGTCCTGACACCTGAAGAACACATATGCTGGTCTCGAGCTGGTGGTGGTCATCCTGACTGGAAAAACTCCTGTGTATGCAGAAGTCAAGTGGGTGGGAGACACAGTGCTGGGGATGGCCATACACTGAGTCCAAATAAAGAAAATGAAGAAGACCATGCCACAGACCCTATCCAATAACTGCTTAAAAATCAATGTCAAACTGGGAGGCATCAACAGCAGCCTGCTGTCACAGGGCAGGTCTCCAATGTTCCAGCAACCTGTCATCTTCCTGGGAGCTAATGTCACCCACCCACCAGCTGCGGATGGGAAGAAATCTTCAATTGCTGCAGTCATGGGCAGCTTGGACATACACCTCAACTGCTACTGTGCCACCGTGTGCATACAACAGCACTGATAAGAGATCATCCAGGACCTGGCTGCTATGGTGCAAGAACTGCCCACTAAGTTCTACAAAACTACACCCTTTAAGCCCACCCTCATCATCTTCTACTGAAATGGTGTCTCCAAGGGCCAGTTCCAGCAGGTCTCCATCATGAACTCCTGGTCATCAGAGAGGACAGCATAAAGCTGGCAAAGGACTAACAGCCATGGATCACATTCATCATGGTGCAGAAGTGACACCATATGCCTCTTCTGCGTAGACAAAAATGAGCAGGTTTTAAAGAGTGGAAACATTCCAGCAGGCACAACCATAGACATGCAGATCACCCACCCAACTGAATTTGACTTCTACCTGTGCAGTCATGCTGGCATCCAGGGCACAAGCCATTCTTCCCATTACCATGTGCTTTGAGATGACAATCGCTTTTCTTCTGATGAGCTGCAGATTCTGACCTACCAGCTGTGTCACACCTATGTGCTCTGCCCATGGTTTATGCCAATACCTGCACCAGATTACTATGCTCAGCTGGTGGCCTTCTGAGCCAGGTACCACCTGGAGGATAAAGAACATGACAGCTCTGAAGGAAGCCATACCTCTAGACAGAGCAATGGGCAAGATCATCAAGTGCTGGCCAAGGTGGTCCAGTTCTACCAGGATATACTAATCACCATGTACTTTGCTTGACATGTTGTATTGTTTAGCGATAGTGTACCAAGTTGGATTCACACGAGACCAATGACATTTAGACTAATGGATGTCCAGCCCTTCCATGACAACCAGCATCGAACATGAGACGTGTTTGGTTTTATTACATTCTTCATTTTCCATCCCTGATTTCAGACTTGAATTTTGAGCTGCAGGCATGTATGAGACCCCAGTGTAGGAAACATGGCTTGCCAGTTCTATAAGCTGTTCACTGAGAGTCCTGTTTCCTAAAAACAAAAAAAAAACAAAACAAAAACAAAATGTCCTAAAATCAGTCTGTGAACACCTGATTCTCAATGAAATTGATAGGCTCAAACTAGCTGTGAAGGTTTTGAGCATGAAAGCAACACCATTACCATTGTGGTTTTAAAGTCTGGCCCTAAGAAGTTGTCACTAATGTTGAGTTCTCAGGGATGCCATGTGCCCTGCAGCCCCAGGGCATATGGCTGCTAAGTATCCACAATGTCTCTTGTTGGCCACTGCCTTTCCTTGAGGCCTGAATGAAGGGATAGTGGCCAAAGGGACAGTCATGTGTATTTAAGGCAGTGACAAGTCCAAATGATTAGGAAACAAGTGCCATTTTGATAAAAATTTAAGAAGAGAAAAAAAGAAAATATACTGACAATCTAATCATAAGATTTGTCATGTAGGATGGTGACATTTATTTTTCAAAGTTTCTAAAGAATATGGATCTGTGGTGATAAATACAGTATTATCCGTGTTCACTCTTACATCTTTACAAAAAAAAAGGATATGCAATTCATGCTTATCTCAATCCTAATTTTATGGAAATGTTTTCATAATTAAGATTTTCTCCTCTTAGGTAACATTAACTTATGTCAGGCTGACATAAAACTGTCCAGAACAATTGACCCCTTGCTAACTTTCCACAGGAACACATCAGCAATAAACTACAACCTTCCTTTCACATTCATCTCCAATATCTCACATTAAAAATATAAATAATTTTAAAGTTCCACAGACTTTAGAGATTCAAACGTATTCAAAGCTAAGTCCCTTAAAATATTCAATCTCTCTTTTTGTAATTCAAAATCTCTTTTAAAAGTTTAAAAATCTTTCAAATCTCAGCTCTTGTAAAAATTGAAATTAATTTGAATACTTGCTTACTTCAAGAGGGAAGAAGCAGGACACAGTTACCTTCAGATTAAATAAAATTTCAACACTCTAAATAATTCAATGATATCCAATATCTGGGATCCAGTCTGAATTTTGTGGGCTCCTTCAAATTGTTTGGGTTATTTCTCAAGCTCTGCCCTCCACAGCAAAAGGAGTTGATTTTCTAAACTTGGGCATGTTCCACTCTACCATTGCTGCTGTTCTTGGGAATCATACTCTGTTACTCGTATCTACAAAATGATGGGGTCTTCTATTGCAGCTGGGCTGCACTTGCATGAGTGGCCTCTTACAGACTCTAATCATAGTGCCAATCCTCAAATTTTCTGCAGGATCGATTCAATCCTAGACCAGCAACTGTTACTGAGGCTGAATCTTCACCAATGGCTTCTTCTAGCATCTCACACCACCCTGCCTTTGCTGATATTCATGATTCCTTCCTCCCTTCAAAAGCAGTACCACCTAGATGTCATTTACACTGTCAGCAGGAGGTACAACCTTGGCTGCATATAGAGAATGCTTCTGTGTTCTGAGTCTTAAGAAGCACTTTCCAGAAGATTTCATCTCAGTGATCTTGGTCTTTTGTTTTTTGTTTTGGGGGGCTTTGTTGTTTGGTTTGTTTTGGTTTTGGTTTCTAGTAAGTTGTTAACCATCACTAATTTATCAGCACCTGCTAACAAGCGTCAATTGTTGGTATCATGAACTGGCTTGGCAAATTGCCTCCAAATCCAGTGATATCACCCATAGATGACACACACACACCCCCCCCCCCGCGAGTATCTGTTGCCATGGCAATCACATACATTCCCAGAATCTACTTCCTACCTGTGAGTGGTTACATCACAGAATAAATAAAAGGTAGACCCTTCCTGACCTTCACCCATTTTTTTCTTTTCTCCCTTTTCCTCATTGTCTCCATCACCCACTTTTCACCCACACCCATGACAGTAAACCTCTGCCACGTGGAACTGTATTGGCTTAATATGGGCGGACCTGATGTGAACTGCGATTTCAACACAACATCAATTTAAAAGTCTTCACTTCAGTGGTGCTGGTCACCTGTTAAACATGACTAATTTTTCAGATCCACCTGACCAAATATCACAGCATCTTAATTCAAAACAGCAGAAAGCTCGTATTTGGACTCTGAGTCTTTAAACATCTCACTGTAATTTCACAAATCAGATCTCCAATGTTTGCATGTCTCTCTCTATGTTCTTATCTCCCAAGCTCCTACAGAACAGCTCACTGAAATATCAACATTTAATTGCTTCTCTAGTCCAAATTTCCTTACCCTTTCCACAATTATCTCTAAAGCATGGTCAGGTCTGTCATAAGATTACCCTTCTTGGGGCTGCAACCCTGTAGGTGGAACAACAATATGAACTAACCAGTACCCCCTGAGCTGTGTCTCTAGCTACATATGTAGCAGAAGATGGCCTAATCGGCCATCACTGGGAAGAGAGGCCCCTTGGTCTGCAAACTTTATATGACCCAGCACAAGGGAAGGCCTGGGCCAAGTAGTGGGAGTGGGTGGGTAGGGGAGCAGGGGAGGGGGGCGTATAGCATTTGAAATGTAAATAAAGAAAATAGTAATTAAAAAACAAAGATTACCCTTCTTCTTTAGCAACTTGTCTTAGGCTTTCTATTGCTGAGATCAAACATTAAGACCAAAGCAATTTGAGGAAGAAATGGTTTATTTACTTCCGCGTCACTGTTTATTGCCATGGGCTTTAAGAAAGGAACTCAAACAGGGCAGGAATCTGGAGGCAGAAGCTGATACAAAGGCCATGTAAGGGTGTTTCTTATTGGCTTGTTCTCCATTGTTTGTTCAGCCTTCTTTATTATAAAATTCAAGATCATCTGTGCAGGGTGACCCCACTCACATGAGCTGGGCCCACCCCCTTCAATCACTAAATAAGAAAATGCTCTAAAGTTTAGCGTCTAAACACTTGCATGAAGCCTGATCTTATGGAAACATTTTATTAATTAAGGTTTCCACCTAACCCCTGAGCTCCACTTTCCTTTCAGCTCACTTCTCCACCTGGGCAGGTTCAGTGGCCACTACACTCTGCTTGCCTACCAGGAGTTCCTAAGAAACAAGTCACAGGTGAGTATCTTGCCTAAATAACCATGCCAGTTGGGGAAATAGGGCCAAGCTAATATGGGGCTCCCTTAGTCCCGCATCCCCAAGCTCCACTTTCCTTCTGGTCCACTTCCCCACCTAGGCCAGATCAGCAGCCTGATGCCTTCACAAATGATCCAGAGTTTGAACCTCCCAGGAGATCTGCAGTAAACAAGGGTGCAGGAGGTCCAAAGAAACCAGAGGAACAGGAGGTCCCCAGTAACCTGGGACATAGGAGGCCTGCTCAAACCAGAGACAGCACTGTGGACACAAGCTCTATCTGAGGGCACAGAGTTCTTCCTGCCTCCAAGGAGACTACTTCCAGTCAGATACCTTCAAGCCAGTTAACACCAAAGAGAACCAGTTGGCCAGTGGCAAATGCAAGATCATAAGCAACAGAATGCAATGAAATTTGGCATCATCAGAACCCAGTTCTCCCAACAGAGCAAGCCCTGATTGCCCAAATATGCCTAAAAATAAAATAATGGCCTCAAATCCCATTTCATTCAGATGATAGAGACCTTTAATGAGTATATAAAGAACTCCCTTAAAGAAACACAGGAATATACTGCGATCTATCTCATGGGGGACTCCAAGGCCTGACCCTATTATTGATGCTATGGTGTACTTATAGACAGGAGCCTGACATGGCTGTCCTCTGAGAGGCCCTACCAGCAGCTGACTGATACAAAGACAGATACTTACACTCAACCATTATATTGAAGTCAGGGACCTCTAAGTTTGAATTAGGATAAGGATTGAGGAAGCTGAAAGGGAGAGTGATTCCATAGGAAGACCAGCAGACTCAACTAACCCAGACCCCAGGGAGCTCCCAGATACTGAGCTACCAACCAGGAACATATATAAGCAGGCCCTAGGCCCCTGGCATATTATAGCAGAGGTCTGCCTCATCTGACCTCAGTGGAAGAAGATGCAATTAATCCTCCAAAAATTTGAGGCCACAGGTAATGGGGAGTCCTGGTGTTAAGGAGCACCCTCTTGGATGCAAAGGAAGAATGGGACAGGGAAATGTGGGTTTGGTTGGGCCTGGGAGAATGAATGGGGGGTAATGACTGCAATGTAAGTAGATAAAACAACTTATAAAAATATTTGTTCTTAAAATAATATTCACTTAATAATAAAAAAGCTTTCCCTCTAACATATTACTTTAGCTTGTGTCAAGTTGACCTAAAACTATCTACAGATCATTGAATTTGAATTCATAAGTATCCTCATAGTGATGTGCAAATATTTCTTTTATTATAGGGACTAAAAATAACACAAGAATAATGATGATTATAAAATTTGTTACAAGATATATATATATATATATATATATATATATATATATATGTATGTATATATGTATGTATATATTAAAATGAGTATATTGCAATAGTAATAGCTAATAATAAATTTTTAGAGAAGACATGTATACAAGTACTGCATGTGCTTAAAGTTATCAGTTTAAAAATATCCTGTGTATGTTTTTTAAGCCTTGTAGTTAACCATGAAAATTGTACAGATATCTACACAAAGACTAAAGACCAATAGAACAAAACATATTACTACTAAACCACACAGGAAGAGTGAGACAACAAAAGAAGAAAGGAAGAATAACTACAAGATACATTGGAAACAATTAATGAAGTAGCAATAATAAAACTTCAGTATTGATAAATTATTTGATTTAAATGTAAATGGGTTAAATTCTTCAATGCATATTGAACAACTTATATCTGCACATGCACATGTAAACATTAATTGAATTTACCTATTAATATGTTATGAACATATTAAAGATGAAGAAAAAGAAAAATATTAATGTGACTATTAATCAAAAGAAAAATTAGGGACAGTATTTCATTAGACAAAACATAAAATAACTTTGTCAAATGACAAAATCTATTATATTAAAGGATAATTTATCACAAATTGATAATATTTATAAATGGGTACATATTTCCATTCATAAAGCCACTGATATATGTGTGCATAAAATATAAACATGATAAATATAACACAAAGAGAGAATTCAAGATATAAAAATCAATGTAAAATTAATAGACTTTAGCTTATTTGATTTAAAAGATGGCTAGAACATTCAGACAGAAAATAAGTAAGGAGATAGTGGAGATGGAACTATAGACTGAATGAACCTCATGATATAAAAAAAATAGTTATCACTAGCATTACTAAATTTGCTTCATACTTGATTGTATATGGAACCTTTTCTAGGAAAAATGGTGTGTTAGGTCACAAAAAAATTCTCAAAAAATTTAATAAAATTAAAATCAACTCAAGTGTATTTTCAGCACAATAACCCGGAGTTCTATATCCATCACCCTTAGAAAAAACAGAGTTCAAAATCAATGCAAATTAAATAATGCATTCCCAATTATCAATTTCTCAAAGAAGAAATCAAAAGGAAAAAATAAGAATACATATCCTATACTAAAGAAGTCTGATAGAAAGAATAAATGTGATTATTTTGAATGTATTTCTCTATGAATTCCACACCCCTGTAACCTACAGTCGGGTTTACAAAGAATGTCAAACTTGGCCTTTGGAATGAACAATATCAGGATGAACTTACAAGGCTTATTGCATTACATCTTCTCAAGTATATTGCAGGCTGGAGAGATGGTTCATTGGTTAAGAACATTGTTGTTTTTCTAGAGCACCTTGGTTCAATTCACAGCACCACTATGATAGCATTTGTCATGGTATAACTTCAGTCCAAGCGATCCAGTTCCCTCTCTGACTTTTTAGTGAAGCAGGAATAAAAGTGGTACAGACACACATGCAGAAAAAAAATACATACATTAAAATAAAAATTAAAATATTATTAATTTTGATAAAGAATCTTTCTAATATTTTAGAAGCAAATGTTTTGCTTCTCAGTACTTTCTCTCTTTTTGATATTAACTCAAGATAAAGGCACTGAAAAATAATTGATCTGTGGTCAAATATTTAAAAGTGACAGACAGAAAAATACAATACAATATACATCTTTTAAAATGCACCCCTTTAATTTTTTAACTCAATCTTATACTGTAAGTTAAGTTATAAGATTAAAGGCCCACTATAATTTTTTTCTAGCACACACAAACACACAAAAAAAGTCTTTAGGGAGGTTGGAATGAATAGAAGAAACACTACTCTCCAAATAGCATGAAGTTTTAAAGCAAACTTAATACATTGGCCCTAAAAACTACCAAGTAATATTTAAATATAACTGCAAATTTTAGAAGACAAATGTTTCAAAATCTTCAAGCAGATATAGGAATAGATTTCATAAAAAACATAGAGATTATACAATCTCTTAAAGGCTTCTGGTAATTGGCCATATGATATATGAATTTCTCCTTCTAGAATTTTCCTGAGTATGATGAATTAAAATGGGAATCCAATAGTGGCAAAAAAGTCTGTCGGTACAGCCCTTATCATCATTAATATTAATAGTAAGTTATAATTTGTCACATGTAACTGTACTTCCATTTGTATTTCTATTACATGTTTTTCAACAATTCATTGTCATAAATTGTGTGAACTTTTTGTGAGAAGATGTGAACAAATGTGTCCTCACTCCAGGTAAGGTACCAATGGCAGAAATAAAGGTTTAATCACAAAGGAGAGCAGCTTGATGAAACATGAATTTTCTGGGGTTCTCTACAGGGCAACTTTGAATCAGCTACACCACTGAACATAAATATCCCTGATGGACTTTGATCATTATCCTTGGTTATCCTCCAGATCTTGATTTAAAGACCCTCTTGTTGAAGATATCATGAACTAACTTTAAAAAAAAATGGAGAAATTAAGTTCATACTGACCAGGAAATTTCACCCTTAGTAACTAGCTTTCAAGTTGCTACACATAGTACAGGGAAAAAAAGTGATAATCAGTCTTACCTAGTTGTGTTATTTTTAATCTACAGTAAAGATTGGCCTGGTAAGTTATGTCCATTGGTACCATAGTGATATAGTTATTATCAGAGTAACCAGCTACTTTCTGATGTATGTAAGTCATATTGAAGGTAATGATACCCATAACTGGTAAGATCCTCAAGGTGAAATATCTGAGAGAAGATAGGTTATAGGTACAATGAGAAACTAACTACTATTATTATGCTAAATGAATATAGTATTAAACAACTTCTAATAATTTATTGCTATATATAATTAGTGAATGTCTCAGCTTTCATCAGAGAAGTTTCTTCTTGCCATAGATAACAAATAACAGTGAACCCACAACTGTTCAACATACAGAAAGTCAGAAAATACAGTGTTCACCCCTAAATAAGATATAGATATCACACTCTTTTCACAATGCTCAGGAAACTTCATTTAAGAGGGAGTGAAAGGAATGGAAGAGCAGAGGTGGTGGATGGGTACAAGAAAAGCATTTTCTGGGTACATAAGATTAGTTGTACAAAATAATTCAGTGTTTTGGCATCATGAATAAACTGTACAAGTTCAAACAGACAAAGTTCAGTATGGAGTGGGGAACTGCACATAGAGTCCAACTTCTAATTGAGGAGCTACTAGAAACTGATAGATGCTAGAAGAGGAAGAATCAATTTTTGTTATGGGTATGACTCTTGCTATGTTAGGTTAACACAATGGAAATCGGTGACTTTAAAAAGGAACACAAAATTGTGTAGGTAAGGAGTTAGGGTTTAATCCTGGAGCAGTTAAGTTGTGAATGCAATTAAAATCCATGACATAAAAATCTCAAGTAATGAAAAAAGTAGTTGCTCATAGAATCAGAGGTAAGAAGGACACAAAATCTGCCCCAACACCAGAAGTAACTGGGACCAGTGGAACCCAGGCAACCAGGGACTCCACCTGACCAGTGGCTTGTGTTCCTTCTAGTCTGGGCTGGTGCCCTAGGCAAAACTTGGGCTTGAACTCTGCAGCAAGCCCCACAACACCCAGAGGAAGATCCACTCCCAAGTGTTCTAACCTGACCAGGTTCCCAGGAGCCCAGGAGCTTCATCACATCAGAATCTCAGGGTCTCCCAGGAACTCTGACATACCCAGGATCTCAGGATCCCAGGATCCCAGAATCACAGGGTTACAGAGACATTTAAACTCTGAGGAGTTCTGACACAACCAGCAACACAGGAAGGACAGCCTTCAGTCAGATAAAGGGAGGGCGGTTAGCACTAGAGATCATCAGATGTCAGGATGCAAGCATAAGAATATAAACAACACAAATCATGGTTACTTGTCACCATTAGAACCCAGCTTTCACACCTTAACAAGTCTGGGATATACCATCACACCAGAAAAGCAAGATTCAGACCAAAAATCACTTATCATGATAGTAATAGAGTACTTTAAGAAGGACATAAATAGCTCCCATTAAGAAATACAGGACAACACAGGTAAACAGCTAGATACCCTTAAAGAAGAAACACAAACTAATCCCTTAAAATATTACAGGAAAGCACAACCAAACAGGTGAAAAAAATTGAACAAAACCATCCAGGACCTAAAAAATTGAAATAGAAGCAATAAGGAAATCACAAAGGAAGACAACCTTGAAGTTACAAAATCTAGGAAAGAGATCAGTATTCACAGATGCAAGCATCACCAGCAGAATACAAGAAATAGAAAAGAGAATCTCAGGGAAAGAAGATAACATAAAAAACATTGACACAACAGTCAAAGAAAATGCAAAAAAAAAAAAAAAAAAAAAAAAAGCTCCTAACCCAAAACATCTAGGAAATCCAGGACACAATGAGAAAATGAATTCTAAGGGTAATAGGTAAGGAAGAGAGTGAAGATCCCCTACTTATAGGGCCAGTAAATATCTTCAACAAAATTATAGAAGAAAACTTCACTAAACTAAAGAAAGAGATGCCCATAAATACATAAAAAGCCACAGGACTCCAAACAGACTGACCCAGAAAAATTCCTCCAGTCACATAATAATCAAAATATCAAATGCACTAAACAAAGAAAAGGTATTAAAAGCAGTAAGGGAAAATGTCAAGTAACATAAAGACAGTCCTATCAAAATTACACCAGACTTCTCACCAGAGACTATGAAATCTAGAAGATTCTGGGCAGATGTCATATAGACCCTAAGAAAACACAAATGTCAGCCCAGGCTATTATATCCAGCAAAACTCTCAATTACCATAGATGGAGAAACCAATACATTTCATGACCCAAACAAATTTACACAATATCTTTCCATGATTCCAGCCCTACGAAGGATAGTAGATGGAAAACACCAACACAAGGAGGAAAACTACAACCTAGAAAAAAGCAAGAAAGTAATCTTTCAACAACTGCAAAAGATAATAGCCTTACAAACATAATTTCACCTTTAACAACAAAAATAACAGGAAATAACAATCACTTTTCCTTAATATCTCTTAAAATCAATGGAATCAATTCCCCAATAAAAAGATGTAGACTAACAGAATCTATTTGGAAACAGGAGCAAGCATTTTGCTGCATACAGGAAATGCACCTCAGTGACAAAGACAGACACCATCTCAGAGTTAAAGTTTGGAATACAGTTTTCCAAGAAAATGGTCACAAGGAATAAGCTGCAACAGCCATTCTAATATTGAATAAAACCAACTTTCAACCAAAAGTTCCAAAAAATATAAGGAAGGTCAATTCATACTGGTTAAAGGAAAAATCAACCAAGATGAACTCTCATTTCTGAACATATATGCTCCAAATGCAAGGTCAACCACATTCATTAGAAAAAAGAAAAAGCTTTAAGAAAGCTCAAAACACACATCACACCTCATACAATAATAGTGGGAGACTTCAACACCCCACTCTCAGCACTGGACAGATCATGGAAACAGAAACTAAAGAGAGACACAGTGAAACTAACAAGTTATGAACCAAATCAATCTAAAAGATATTCATAGAACATTTCATCCTAAAGCAAAAGAATATACCTTCTTCTCAGCACCTCATGGTACCTTCTCCAAAACTGGCCATATAATCAGTCACAAAACAGGCCTCAACAGATTCAAGAAGATTAAAATAATTCTATGCATCCTATCAGATCACCACAGACTAAGCTTGTTCTTAAATATCAACATAAACAACGGAAAGTACACATACACATGAAAACTGAACAATGCTCTAATTGTTGAATATTAACAGTTGAAAATATTAAAATTATGTTCTACAAATATTATGGAAACATTATTGATAACTTCTCTTACTGTGCTTTAATTAACATTTCCTTAATGTTTAACTCTAATGAGTTTTTGCTATTTTGAAAAACTTAAAATATACTTACTGATAAAATAAATTCTTTCCTAGAAACCCTGATAATCTTTTTAAAGTAAACTTACATTTAGACAATGTACACAGATATATAATGCATTTTAAATACTCTCTCACTATGTTAGGTGGTATCATATAAAGGCTTTTAAATATATTTCTTTAAAATTCATTTTTAATAGTTTATGCGCTTTTACTATGCTTAATTCCTGAAGAATATTTTGTATGTTTTGAAACAATTTAGTATTACACATTAGATATAGGATCCTCAGTTATGAATCATATTAAATATTCATTAATGTTATTTTTAGGGTATAAAATGATGTGCATATAAAAGTTGAACAAATTTCTTATGTATTATTTGATTCTCAAAATATGTGATATTATTAATGTGTTTAATGTACAAAATGCATTTAAATAATAAAAAATAAGAAAAAAAGAACCTAAACATATAATAACCCCAAAATACAAATAGATATAGGCCAGCATAAAAACAATCAACACCGAGTGCAATATAACACTAACAGAGTCCACCTACCCTGCTGCAGCAAGCACTGGATAGTCTAACATAGATGAAACACAAGAAAGTAATTTAAATTCAATCTTATAAAGATGATAGAGGCCGTTAAAGAGAAAATTAATAAATCCCATAAATAAAAAATCAGAAAATGAACTGTATAAATGGAAAAAGATAGCGAAGAGTATCATACATTAAGTGTTCTCAGCCTCCTGGATATGGGTACTGATTCCTGTTCCTGCAGACTTCATTTTCCTACCATGGTAGACTGATGGACTGTAACCATGAACTGTGGGCCTGAAAAAAACCCTATCTACCTTTCATTTCCATTGTCAACATATTTTAACACAGCAACAGGAACAGATGTTATTCTGTATTATTTTATTATATCACTACTTAGAAAAGGTATATGGGAGATCATGGGCTGTCCCTCATAATTCCATATGTATTTATTAGAAATTATAAATGTCTAACAAATGTTAAAAAGTTAATATTTAAGTGAGTTTTATTTTTACAATTAGATATACATAAAGTATATCTTTTCATGAAGAATGTATCATAGATATTCAGTATCCTAAATTAGAAGCTTTCAAGGTCCATGTCATTACAGACCAGTTGATAATGGAAGACTGAAAGATGAAAAAAGCCAGACCTGAAACAATATTATAAGTAACACATGTTGCTACCATTTCCCAACAGTGTCTGACTACACCTTATGCATAAGAATGAATTAATGATTGAACATGTGACATTAACCTCATTCATTTCAGTTGGATCTTCTTTACTGACAAACCCAATTCAGAGTTACATTTCCCTCACCATTATCAAATAAAATCTACTTTCACTTCCATAGTAAGCGAAATCTTTATATTTCTATGCTACTAGTTACTTTGGGCATTAAGTAACATTCTATTACATGAATAGACACTACTTATTCTAGAAAGAATTTAAAAAGATTTAATCAAATAAACTTTTTCAATAAGTTAAAGTAAAAATGTTAATATCTTCTTGGATATAAGAAAGCACTAAGAAGCCTGGTGTGATAGTGCACTCCTTTAATCCCAGCACTCGGGATGCAGAGGCAGGCAGATTTCTGAGTTTGAGACCAGCCTGGTCTATAGAGTGAGTTTCTGGACAGCCATGGCTGTACAGAGAAATCCTGTCTCGAAAAATGAAAAAAAAAAAAAAAAAAAAAAAAAAGCACTAAGAATAGGGAAAATATAACTGATAATGAGGAGAGATAACATGAGTAGATTTCTAGGGGTAGCCTGAAAATCTGGTTATTATGGTTATTATGGAAATAGGTAAAGCCATATTTGGAATCAAAAACAAGGAAATTGGAAGACTACTGCTTTCTATATGGGATTTGCCAAGGGTTTTATATATAGTGTAACGTCATCATAACTAGCACTTGGAGGAAGCGTTTTCTCCAAGCTAGTTTTACCTGTCCTAAGTACTTAACTCAGGATTGTATTCCTTCATGCATTTATGTATGCCTTCCATTTGAGGAGAGACTGATTCCATGACATTTTCAATTTCAGAATGAAAGAACACACTCCTTCAATGTTTAGTCACACTTGGGAGGAGGAGGAGGCAAAGGAGGAGGAGGAAAGAAAAGGAAAACCAAATCTATGCATATTTTGCTGTAATTTTATCTAACCACCAAAAATAAAATCAAATTTTTTTATTCTCAGATTTCTGAGAATAAAACACAGATGCATATCTTTCAACAGCAACATTCCAAAGAAATAAAAAGAGATTATAGCTCAAAATTCTAAGAACACTGATCCCTCTGAGCTATAAATCTATAACTCATGCATGTAAAACCATGGAAAAGTACCATTTCCTCACCACATTAATATCTAAAAATCATATAATGTATAATATATGGTAAAGAAAATAAAAATGAACTCAATTAGCTTTTATTATCTTCTCATCTTTAGGTTTCTTATTCAAATAGCATAATGTTAATGTGTACAAACTTCCATAACATCAAAGTATAAGATGTGACTAGGCACATATTCTCTCTTTATCTAGATATTGTAACTATCAGATGATATCTTAAACTAATTTCAAATTAGCTATTCTGAATCTATGTAATCTTATAAAACCATTTTATAATCTTGAATAAGAAACATAATTCTTATCACATTGGCAAAATGATGAAGAATCATGTAATTCACAAATCAGTTAACTGTGAAATCCTCCTGAATACCAAACAAATCTTGTCCATTTTATTATCTAATATTGTGTGTAGAGAAGATCCTACACAATTTAAATTTTTATGTCATAATCTATATCACAAGTAAAATTCCACTCACATACAGAAGATTCTACTACAAATATTATCATTATTTTACATAGCAAAGATGTTTTAAAGTTATAAATATGTCATATAAACAATAATTACAAGTTTAAATGTTTGAAATTTTATTTAACCTATAAATTATCACCAGAAACCACAAGTCAAAATATTTTACCTTGATAATTCTTTGATATGAAAAAATATTTTCAAATACGAAAATGGAAGCATCAATTTACCCAGAAAATATTAGTTTATTTGAAGTTTCAGAATGTAGATTTTTACACTGCCAAAATCGGAGTCATGTGGAATTTTAGAAACTATGTACTGGAGAATGACTTGTTAGAAAATGGCTATTTCTCATAGCAAACCACCAAGGCTTTTTTCATTTATGCTCAGTTTAAATTAAGAACACTTATGCTTGCTGGTGGGATTTCAGCTGGTACAACTACTCTGGAAATCAGTCTGGCAGTTACTCCGAAAACTGGACATAGTACTACCTGAGGACCCAGCTATATCACTCCTGGGCATATACCCAGAAGATGATCCAACATTAATCAGGACACATACTCCACTATGTTCATAGCAACCATATTTATAATATTCAGAAGCTGGAAACAACCCAGATGTTCCTCAACGGAGGACTGGATACAGAAAATGTGGTACACAATGGAGTACTACTCAGCTATTAAAAACAATGAATTCATGAAATTCTTAGGCAAATGGATGGAACTGGAGGATATCATCATGAGTGAGGTAACCCAGTCACAAAAGAACACACATGAGATACACTCACTGATAAGCAGATATTAGCCCAGAAAATTAGAATATCCAAGATACAATTTGAAAAACACATGAAATTCAAGAATAAGGAAGACCAAAGTATGGATACTTAGCTCTTTTTAGAATGGGGAACAAAATACCCATGGAAGGAGTTACAGAGACAAAGTTCGGAGCTCAGACAGAAGGGAGTCTGCTCCAACTGGGGATACATCCCATAAACAACCACCCAACCCAGACACTATTGGATATGCCAGCAAGATTTTGTTGACAGGACCCTGATATAGCTCTCTCTTGTGAGGCTATGCCAGTACCTGGCAAATACAGAAGTCGATGCTCACAGTCATTTATTGGTTGGAACACAGGGCCCCTAATGAAGGAGCTAGAGAAAGTACCCAAGGAGCTAAAGGGTTCTGCAACCCTATAGGTGGAACAACAATATGAACTAACCAGTACCCCCCCCCCCAGAGCTGTGTCTCTAGTTGCATATGTAGCAGAGGACAGCCTAGTAGGCCAACAATGGGAGGAGAAGGCCTAGGTCTTGTGAAGATCATATACCCCAGTACAGGGGAATGCCACAGCCAGGAAGCAGGAGTGGGTTGGTTGGGGAACAGGGCAGGGTTAGGGTATAGGGGGCTTTGGGGATAGCCTTTGAAATGTAAATGAAGAAAATATCTAATAAAAAATTAAAAAAAAAAAAAGAAAATGTGGCACATTTGCACAATGGAATACTACTCAGCTATTAAAAAACAACGACTTCATGAAATTCTCAGGCAAATGGTTAGAACTTAAAAATATCATCCTGAGTGAAGTAACCCAATCACAAAAGAACACACATGGTATGCACTCACTGATAAGTGGATTTTAGCCCAAAAGTTCAGAATACCCAAGATAATTCACAGACCATATGAATTTCAAGAAGGAAGACCATAGTGGATGTATCAGTGCTTCTTAGAAAGAATAACAAAATACAGGAAGAAATATGGAGACAGTGTGGAGCAGACATGGAAGGAAAGGACATCCAGAGACTGCCCCACCTGGGGATCCATTCCATATACAGTCACCAAACCTGGATGCTATTTTAGATGCCAAGAAGTGCTTGCTGACAGAAGTCTCGTAGGGCTATCTCCTGAGAGGCTCTGCAAGAGCCTGACAAATACAGAAGCAGATACTGAGAGTCAACCATTGGACTGAACATGGGGTCCCCAAAGGAGGAGTTGGAGAAGAGACTGATGGAGCTGAGAGGGTTTGCAGTCTCAATGGGGGTAACAAAAGTGTCAACTGGCCAGACCCCTGGAGCTCCCGTGGACTGGACCACCAACCAAAAAGCACACATGGAGAGACCCATGACTCCAGAAGCATATGTGGTAAAGGATGGCCTTGTTCAATATTGGTAGGAGGGGCGGCCCTTGGGCCTCAGGATATTTTGATGCCCCCTTCTAGTTGGGAAGGTGGGAGTGGGTGGGGGAGCACCCTCATAGAGGCAGGAGAGAGAGGGTGGGATAGGATGTTTCAGGAGGGGAGACCTGGAAAGGGGATAACATTTGAAATGTAAATAAAGAAAAATCCAATAAATGGGGGAAACAAGCAAGAAAAAAAGAAAGAACACTTAAGCAATCTCTATTCTTCACTCGGGACTCAGGAGCAAATATGACTATTTAGGGAATTTTTTAATGTCTGAGAAATTTGAAATCAGTAATACTGTATTTATACAACATGTGCGAAAAAGCAAAATACACAGAATTTCCTTTGTTTCTGTAGTTTTCCTTTTTCTTTTTGCAGTGGCTAGGAGTTGGGATCAACATAATCCTAGTCTATTGCTCCCTGTGATCACATTTACACAATTACTGAACTGGCTTGGAAAAAAAAAAAAAAACAGAAAATGAAATAGTCCTATAAATGGAGAGTACAAAAGTAAATACAAAGAGCTATGGGTAGCTTAGTGGAGTGTATAGAGATGTTTGTCGTGCACACAAGTGTTAAATGAGTGAATGAATAATCAGGGAAAATTTATCTTAAACCATGATTATAATTTGTATATTAGACTTTTGTTAGTGCGATAAAATATCTCATAGAAAAACCTTTAAGAAATAAATTATTTTCTTTGTCTCACAATTTCATAGAGGTTGGTATATTCATGGTCCATGATTCCAATGATTCTGTGTCTTTAGATAGGCAACATATCATGGAAATGTGCCATGTGGCAGAAGGTGTGTGCTTCCTGGAAGACTGGAAGCAAAGGAAGAAAGTAGGATTAAAATAAAACCTGTGAAGTCATGGATGACTCCATTGACATATTAACAAATCAGGGCCTATACTCAAAATTATTTACTACTTTCCAAGACTTATGATTAACAGAACCAGCAGCCAGCAAATAACCTTGAGAAGCACATAGAGTATTCAAACAATAATAGTTAACAATACATTGTGTTCTTAAAGGATGCTAAAGAGAAAGAGGACAGTAAATGTCTTAACTTATGACTATATGCTGTAATGTATGTGTCAATTAGCTAGGTTTTATCGCTCAATAGTATATATACATTTTTAAACACTGTTCTGTACTTTATAAATGAATACAATTATATCTGTCATGTTAAAGTAATTTCTAAGGATACATGACTTTGAAATATAGTACTGTGTACATATAGTATATGTACTAGCTGTAATACTGTATTTTTTAAATATTTATTATACACAACAATACAATTGTGAATAAAAAATTCACACAATGACATCAATAACATTTGAAGTATCTATATATTTCTTTGTGAATTTTGAAGCCAATTATTGCTTCTTATGTTAGTTATTTTCTCTTATGTATGCATTATTTTGTTGGAGGACAGCTTTCACATACCAAAACACCATTCTTTTTTTTATTAGATATTTTCTTTATTTACATTTCAAATGTATCCCCTTTCCTAGTTTCCACTCTGTAAATCCCCTATCCCCTCCCCCCTCCCCCTGCTCCCCAAGCCACCCACTCCCATTCCTGGTCCTGTCATTCCCCTATATTGGGGCATAGGACCTTCGCAGGACGAAGGGCCTCTTCTCCCATTGATGATCGACTAGGTCATCTTCTGCTACAAATATAGCTAGAGCCACAAGTTCCACCATGTGTTTTCTTTGATTGGTAGTATAGTTCCAAGGAACTCTGAGGGTACTGGTTAGTTCATATTGCTCTCCAACCCACTCACTCCCATTCCTGGTCATGGCATTCCCCTATATTGGGGCATAGAGCCTTCGCAGGATGAAGGGGCCTCTCCTCCCATTGATGACCGACTAGGTCATCTTCTGCTACAAATATAGCTAGAGCCACAAATTCCACCATGTGTTTTCATTGATTGGTGGTATAGTTCCAAGGAGCTCTGNCGGTACTGGTTAGTTCATATTGATGTTCCTTCTACAGGTCTTCAATCCCCTTCAATTCCCTGGGTATTTCTCTGGCTCCTTCATTGGGATACTTATGCTCTGTTCAGTGGATGACTGTGAGCATCCACTTCTGTATTTGCCAGGTACTAGCAGAGCCTCGCAGGAGACAGCAATATCAGGCTCCTGTCAGCAGGCTCTTGTTGGCATCTGCCTAGTATCTGGGTTTGGTGATTGTTTATGGGGTGGATCACCAAGGGGGGCAGTCTCTAGTTGGTCATTTCTTCAGGCTCTGCTCTGAAGTTTGTCTCTGTAACTCCTTCCATTGGTCTTTTGTTTCCCATTTTAAGAAGGAACAAAGTATCCACATTTTGTTCTTCCTTCTTCTTGAGTTTCATGTGTTTTGCAAATTGTTTCTTGGGTATTTTAAATTTCTGGGCTAATATCCACTTATCAGTGTGTACAATTCTTTATAAAGCCTTTAGCTGTATCTTCCCAGTATGACCAGAATTCTGGTACCCACTGTCTTTTAGTTTGATCCATCCAGAATTGTGTCTAAATACTTCTTTGTTTTATGCTTCTTAGCGCCTCACAGTACTCTTTCCTTGAATTACTTGATTGGCTTCTTAATACCATTGTGTTTTTCTCTTCATTTTCCTCTTTAATAAAAAGAGTTATCATATTTTTTGCTAAGCACATAAATCTCACTATTTTTTTCAATAATCAAGATTAATTTCTCCCATTTTAGAAAAAGGACTACATGAAAATAGATCGCATACTACCAATATGTATCTTACCTATGGCTTCAAAATGAACTTTATAGCATGACGTCTGAATGATCTGGGATGCATTTATTAAAGACTGCAAATGTGAATATATAAATGTACTACTTAGATATTCTTCTGTAAAGAGCATAGATGACACTAAATATGAGTCTTAAGAATAGACCGCCAGTATTTGCAATAGAACCAAGAGAGTATCAGATTGGCTTTTGTGGGTGGTAGGGAATACGAATGAATACATAGGAATCTACTTGGGAGCAGTTTCTCACCATATGAGATGAAACATTTTGGCAAGAACCTCTAGGGATGATGCAAGGTGTTCAGTAGGATGCTTCTATCTTAGAAGCTCAAAAAGATTGATGATCAATGCTGCACAAAATAGAAATGCAGCAGCTTCCTGGCAGATGGTACAAGATAAAATATAAGTAAGTAAAGATGTTACATAATCATTTTTATGATCCCAAAGACATAGGAAGGGGTGTCTTCTCTATAAGTTCAAAGAGGACATGTCACTCAGAGAACATCAGTGATACGCTGGACTATATTCAATCAAAATTCACTAGAAGTGCCATTCATTTCTTCTGTAATGCCAAATGCAGTAGTCACTAAACTATTTTCTTAATGATTAGGTAGAAGACAATGACCTGATATGACAAAAACTACATACCAGTATTTTATCTTCATACACAGAAACCTACGGCTAACTTACTAAATTACAAGTTAAAAAGACCAAATGAAATTAGCCTGAAAGAATTTCCAGATGTGATTTATATAATGTTCTTCCCCTAATACATATTAGGAAGAATATCATAGGCAAAAAGGGAAGAAAGTGGCTAGGACCAAGTCATGGCAGTAAAATGCCATAAATGTTTCCATCAGTTCCAAGATAGAAACTAACTTTTAGATTCAACACTGAAAAAAAGAAATATATCATTTCTATTGAAATAATAGAAATGTAGTCAAGATAAAAGTCAACAAAATAATTATTAAAAATATTGCACATCACCAGCCTTTTCCCAAAGGATTGATCTACAATGGATGATTGTGTATAATAAGACAGGAAAAGCATAGAGATTCTCTGAGATTATTTAGATATTCTACAAACAGTCTACCACCATGATCTACTTTAGAGTGTGGATATACATGAACCCGATAATAGACTTTTGCACAAGTCTATTTCAAGGAGCCTTTGAATTCACTCTGTGATAATTTTCCCAGCAAAATTGAGAATAAAATTGGAAATTGTGTACTTTGCAGTCTGGTAACTACAGTTTCTTTTCAGCATAGGTTATTACAATGAGAATGGCACAGTAGAAACCCCAGAGACTAAATCAAAATCACTTACAATCCAGGGGTATGGAAGAAACCAGCACCATTATTAAACTTTTAAAAATGGAGACCTGAGGCCTGTGCCACAGCAATGTTCACTCATCAATTCTGGCCTTTGCAGGAAGAGAATCAGTGTCCTAGAGAAGCATTGTTCTCCAAGACAAGATGAACCAAGAGGAAGCTTTAATTATAGCCATTGTATCACATACACCACCTTTGTTAGAAACAATTGTTTATCACATCTAGAGTGTGACATACATCACAGGCATAATAAGTATCACATTTTCTATTTTACTTATGAAGAGAATTATAAAGGCTTTTTTCAATTTAGAGTGTCAAAATAATAGCTATTCACTATTTGTCTGAAAGATTACATAAACTAACATATAGTCAGAGCCCACATGTATCTTCAATGGGTATATTTTGATCTAGTTATATCAGTGTCAACGTTTTTATCCAATGATCCTTTATAAAGGAGGTTAGTAAAATGAAGATCATTCAAAGAAATACATGATAGATGACAAACCCTAAACACTTCACTGAGATTTTAAGGCCTTGTACTTGGGAACATGCCAAAACACCTTCATAAACCTGAAAAACAAAGCCACATGAACTTCATTATCTACTACAAAGAACACAGGACTGTAGAAATTTCATGAAAATAATTGAGCTTTGTAAACATTAAAATAGAAAGGAATATATCTATTCTGAATTCCAAATTACCTATTCTGTTCTGATTACTCTGGATTGTTGTGTTTAAACTATTAGCAACAGAGATTAATTCTGAATCCATACTAGTAAAGTATTACTTGCTGAGACCACTGTATAGCTTGCTGCCAAGCTGTTTATTTTAAGCCCCATCTTTCCTGGAATGGCCAAGGTTTATCTTTACAAGATTATATAAATTCCCTGAGCATACCTAGTTTACTTGCCTTCAGATTCTAAGGCAGAACCATTATCTGGAAATGTTCACATTGGTTGATCCACAGAGGTAAACATCTAAACTGGCTACAGAATCTATAGAAAAGCACATGTTACAAGTCTTGGCATTGTCATTGGCTGCCATTCAGGTCTTTGTAATGACCCCCTCAAAGCATATCTGTAGTCAGAATTTGGAAGCAAAGTTTTTGAGAGCAAGTTAAAACTGGCATATTTCCAGATGTTTGATATTCATCAAGAAGGAAATATTATTGATGCTATATCACCAATGACTATAAGACAATGGACAAAATTGAAATGTTGAAATCAAACATGGTCTCTATTCCTACTGTTTCCAAGAAAATATGTAGGAAATACTAACTCACTAGCACTGAGACTTACAGGCCTAGAAAACCATCTATCTTGGCTTTCAAAATCTCCAATGTGGAACCAATGAGTTGCACTGAATAATAAGCTATGGAATCCACCAGGATACTTTAAATTCTCCCACCCTAAAAGTCATAAAAAGAAAAAGTTGTTATAGCTTAAGGTGTAATTTATTCTGATCACTTAGACTGGTTTTATACAATAGATGCAGAGAAAAACAAATAGAGGACCAAGAACAGACATTCAGATGCTTTCTGGTAATATTTGCCCCATATCCATAATGGAACAGAACCTCACATCCATCCTAAAAAAAGGAAAGGTTTATCTCAAATCCTCTGCCCTTTTGCTACTTTGAAAGATATTTTTTAATTGAACACCTAAGCTTAGAGGAAAGATTACAATATGTAGTTTAAACTGCTTATAGTATATAAATGGTCCAATATGAAAGCAATTAAAATCTCTAACAATTGGTAAGTATATATTATTTATAGGTAAATTTGACCCATTGTTAAATATGCTATGAATGAATTTAGAATAACACGCTGGAAAGAAAGCAAACAAAAGATTTCATACTAGGTAGTTCTATTTTATAATTATTTCAAAGCCTCAGAAGTAATGATAGTACCACGGAGTGTAGCAGTCCTTCACCATACTCAGAGATAAGGTGTATATGAAGAGACAAGGGGATGATCGATATGTTCTGTATTTTCCCAAGGGTGATGGAACTATCCTGTATTTTCGATGGCATTGTACACATTTGCCAAAAGATAGAATTTATAGTAGTGTATATTTTATTGTAGGCAAAATGTATTCCCGAATTTGGATTTTTAAGAATCAAATGTAATTGTGGTGGAACATTCCAACAATTCCAAATAAAATGATACTTGGGTGATAATATCTTAATTGTGAATCTAACTAAGTAAAATACTGCCCCACATAAGTGAATAAATTAATAAAATTAAATGTATAAAACATATTAAATGATAATAGAAACCTATTAGTTGAATAGTCTATTGCTTGTTACTGTGATATGTGATAAATATTAGGAGTTAAGACACTTTTCTTGAACAGGAGTTTTAATTATGTACAGATTCCAATCTCTATTTAAAGTCTATAATAAACTGTATACATTTTATTTTTACTAGCTATGCTATCAGAATACAGCATACAATTTTGAGAGGGAATAAAAATTAGTTTAACTACAGATCCCTCATATTTTAAATTATGTCAAATACGACCATTAAATTTCAATATGAACTTCAAGGATGTTCATCCCCTTAGAAGCGTTCTAGTCCGCTTCAGGCTGTGAATACAGAGGCAATGGTAACGTGATAATAATAGTGATAGAGGGAATGCGCATGCTGCTGCAGTCTGCAGAAGAGTAAAATGCTTTACACTGATGCACCTACAGTAATTGGTTTGTTCTGCTCTGAGTTCAATTTAAAATGGCAATTATTTCTTGAATGTGTGATTTAAACCTTCCAAGACATATTATGGTGGAAAGGAAAGGGCTTTAGAATTGAAATGTGGACTCACACTACTAGTTATGGAGGAGGAAATTAGTGCCCACGAGATAACATTTAAACCTCATGTTGTGACTTCAATCAAGAACAAATTTGAATTTTTAGAATGTATTATGAGAGCACATGAATACATAAGACTACCCATCTAAAAATGACTTCCAAGCTTGCAGTTAAGCTGTAATTAAAGATAGTAAATGAGGTCTCATTCAATACAGCTGCTGTGCCACACTCTGAATTTAAAAATATTCATTGGTGCCTAAACCCCATGTTTTACATTGTTTTAACAATTATGTAATACTACCATGCAGATAAGGTTGTCTAGGTTGTGTAGATTAAATGATCTCAGGTTCATTTCTTTCATCTCAAATATGTGTCTGTAAATAAATGAGTAGAGATGAACACTTAGAAGCACATGCAGTTTTCCAAAATGATAAAGCCTGCCAACATAACTCACAGTGTAGGTTAGGAGAAGCAGTACTGTCATGCTCAGAATACCATAAGGTAAAATTTTGGAAGGTCTTAGCTATAGTATGAAAGTTTATGGGAAATAAGACTAATATTGGGAAGGAATAAGTTATAGGCAAATTGATAATTTTAATATACAATGAAGATTTTTATGCAAAAAAGCAGAGAGAACTGGTCTGTGGACAGTATACAAAATGCTTTAATAAACACATTGTCATATTGTTGTCATTGTAGTCCCTAGACCTTATACCATTTCTTTTTTTAATTTATTTATTATTATTTTCTTTATTTACATTTCAAATGCTATCCCGAAAGTTCCCTATACCCCACCCCCGCCCCTGCTCCCCTACCCACCCACTCCCACTACTTGGCCCTGGCCTTTCCCTGTGCTGGGTCATATAAAGTTTACAAGACCAAGGGGCCTCTCTTCCCAATG
>NC_034598.1:14747746-14752467 GCF_900095145.1 Mus pahari
GAGGCGAGCCTGGTCTACAGAGTGAGTTCCAGGACGGACAGGGCTATACAGAGAAACCCTGTCTAGAAAAAAAAAAAAAAAAAAAAAAAAAAAAACCTAAATAAATAAATAAAAATCTAATAACATCTGCTTAACTAGTTATCCTAAACACTCTAATAGTTCCTATCTCTATAATGTTGTATTTCTATTAAAACATATTTTCTTTGTATTTATTTTTAGACAACAATTCAAAACATTGATAAAAAATGTAATGTTTAAGAAATACTTTAAGCCGGGTG
The DNA here is from genome assembly GCF_900095145.1 of Mus pahari. Classification (NCBI taxonomy): domain Eukaryota; kingdom Metazoa; phylum Chordata; class Mammalia; order Rodentia; family Muridae; genus Mus; species Mus pahari. The sequence continues at coordinate 14,748,025 of NC_034598.1, forward strand.
TGGTGGTGCATGCCTTTAATCCCAGCACTTGGGAGGCAGAGGCAGGTGGTAAATTCGAGGCCAGCCTGCTCTACAAAGTGATTTCCAGGATAGCCAGGGCTATACAGAAAAACCTTGTCTCGAAAAACCTTAAAACAAACAAACAAACAAACAAACAAAAACTTAAGTGTTGACATTCTGATTCACACTTTTATTCCCAGAAGTTGGGAGAGACAGGTAGATCTCAGTAAGTTCAAGCCCATTTCAGTCTTCAAAAGGAGATGCATGTCACCAAGAGCTGCATTTTAAAAACTACTTTACCATTAGTGTGAAATAGAATAATTTCACACATTTCACATTTTTTACAAATATATTTTTGAGCTACATTACCTTTTTTAATTTTGAAAAAACTCAAGTAGCCAAGAAATTCTTAAAAATATGTTCAGCTTACTCAGTTATGAGAGAAATGCAAATCACAATGACTTTTAGATCTCTTCTTATACCCAGTCATAATAGCTAAGCTCAAACCAACAACAACAAATAAAAAACAAATAAATAAAATAAAACAAATAAGCAAAAGGCCATGATGGCGCATCTCTTTAATTCTGGCTTTCAGGAGGCAAAGGCAAGCACATCTCTCTGCATTCAAGGACAGCATGGTCTACAAAGTCAGGTTTTTCAGGTTTAGGATAGCAGTGCTGTTAACACAGAAAAACCCTATGTTGAATTTAAAAAAAAAAAAAAAAAGAAAAAGAAAGGAAGGAAGGAAGGAAGGAAGGAAGGAAGGAAGGAAGGAAGAAAGAAAGAAAGAAAGAAAGAAAGAAAGAAAGAAAGAAAGAAAGAAAGAAAGAAAGAAAGAAAGAAAGAAAGAAAGAAAGAAAGAAAGAAAGAAAGAAAGAAAGAAAGAAAGAAAGAATAGTTCAACCTGGCTAAAATGTGTAGAAACAGAAATACTTATTCATTGCTGGGGGGAGTTCACACCTGCACACTCATTACAGAAAGTGGTGCGGTGGTCTCTCAGGAAACTTGGAATAGATCTACCTCCAAGATCAAGGTATTTCATTCCTAGACATATACCCAAGGACTCTATATTTTAATACACAGATATTAGTTTATCCAAGTTTACTGCTGTTCTACTCACAATAGGTAGTAAAAGGAACCCATCTACATGTAAAACTGCTGAATGAATAATGAAAATATGAACTAATCAGTGTATCCAGAACTCCTAGGGTCTAAACCACCAACCAAAGAGTTCACATGTGGGACTCATGGCTCCAGCTGCATATGTAGCAGAGGATGGTCTAGTCAGTCATCAATGGGAGTAGAAGCCTTTGGTCCTGTGAAAGCTCTATTCCCCAGTGTAGGGGAATTCCAGGGCCAGGAAGCAGGAGTGGGTGGGTTGGTGAGCTGGGGGAGGGGGAAAGGAATGGGAGTTTTCAGAGGAGAAACCAGGAAAGGGAATGGCATTTGAAATGTAAATAAAGAAAATATCTAATTTTTAAAAAGAAGAAAATGTGGTACTTTTACACAGTGAAATATTATAAATCCATATGTTTAGAAAAATGAAGGTAAATGGATTGAACAAAAATGCTCTGCATGAGGTAATACATATTTTCAAAACTACAGTCATCCCTTTCAGACTATTTATGTTTCAGAATTACCAAGTCAAACAACTGCTGCTCAAAAACATCATGTATCATCTGTACCAAATATGTAGGATTTTTTTTTGCACTATAATATAGGCAATATCACAACTAGGTATGTAGCACTCACATTGCATTAGTTATTAGTATGTGTCTGCAGATAATTTTATATGCATGGGGAATGAATTTAGGTTATGTTTCTATAAAGGGCCTGAAAACCAAAGTATATATATTAAGGAGAACAATGTTGAAGTGTCAGCTGCTAAATGTGGATCAAACACCAGTAGAATTTGTAAATGCATTCATCAAAAGCCCCCATGCTTAGAAATCTAAATCTGACAACGTTCTTGCACACAGTTATGTTTGAAATAAACAAAAACAGCAGGCATAAGAATTAGAGAAAATTTAAGTGCAAGAAGGGTCAGAGGTAAAAGAGTTTATTTGCCAATGTTAATTTACATTTGTTTTTCTTTTTTGTTACCCCTAGAGCCACTTAACTTACATAGAAGACCTCAAAATCATATTAAAATATATTTAATAAATGTTGTGTTTATATTCTAGAATAAATTGTTCTGATTACAAGGACTTTATTACTGCTATTTTAATAGAAATTTACAAAATTACTTCAGAAATTACCAGGATTAAAATGCACTATGAGAAAGCAGACTGTGCAGTCCATAAGTTTGAACAGTTTTGGACATTATATCCTTCTTACCTATGGATTATATACATTAGTTATACACTCTGAAATTTGCAACCCCATAGGAAGAACAACAATATGAACCAACCAGACGCCCAGAGCTCCCAGGGTCTAAACCACCAACCAAAGAGTAAACATGGAGGGACCCTTGGCTCCAGCTGCATACGTAGCACAGGAAGACTTTGTTGGGCAGCAATGGGAGGAGAGGCCCATGTTACTGTAAAGGCTCAATGTGCCCGGTGAAGGGAAATACCAGGGCAGGGAAGAAGTGGGTGGGTGGGTGGGTAGGGAAACACCCTCATAGAAGCATAGGGGGATAGGATAGGGTGTTTCCTGGGGTGGGGAAACCAGGAAAGGGGAATAACATTTGAAATGTAAATAAAATATCCAATTAAAAAAAAAAAAAAAAAAACAGAAAAAAAAAGAGAAATTTTGCGGTAGTAAGAGCATATGTGTGATGTCATTCAAGCAATTTGTTCCCCACCCTTGCTTTGCCTTTGACTCATAACAATTTGAACTTGAACCAAGGAGATCAGTGCAATTGTCAGTGTGGTCAGATTCTGCTGTGAGACTTGCCCACTATAAAATTCAGCAGAATATCATGGGAAAGTAGGTAAGAGTCAAGTCCTGGATATTTCACAAATGAGATAGAAAAGGTTGCTATTTACCTCTGTCCATTTCTAAAGATGCACAAAGACAAACCAAATTCCTTAATATGTCCTGAGTAATTCCCTGAATATGTCCTACAGGAAAGCAAACCACAGAAAGATAAGAAAACCTGGTGTGGATTGACTTCATCAACCTCAGTCAGACTTCAGGCAGATTTATAACAAACACTTCAGCAGAGTCTGACCACCCTGTCAGTTACAGTGATCTCCTTAGTTCTAGTTCACCTTGTCAGGAGTCATAGGTAAGACAAGAGTGGAACCAAAAGTCTGGAATGACATCATACACATTCTTTTACTACCTGAATATGTAAAGAGAAGCAATAATGAAAATGGAAACTGAAGGAATTCTGGAGATAAAATATTTAGGAGTACAAGCAGAAACTACAGAGGCAGCTTCACCAGCAGAACAGGAAAAAAAAAAAGGAAGGGAAAAATATGAAACATTGAACATAAATCTCTTTGATTTTTAAATTGCTGAAATGTTAGATTATATTATGTATTACTCAATGTCTGATATTGAACAGCTTTTGCATTTTGATAAAGTATGTTCAAATTCTTCATATGCCACTGGATATAGTACTTAATATCGCTTTAACTTAATTTCACTTATCAAAGTATATTTTCTATACTTTTGATAATTGTTCAAATGAAGCATGGTAGTGTTTATTTTACTATTTTCATTGTCTTTGATATACAATATTTTACAAATATATTTTAAGCACTTTTGTTATCTATTTTGTTAATTTTTAAATTTGGTAGAAAGTCATGTTTTAATTAAGTATTATAATTCTTGAATTAGATCAATATTTTGTCATTAAATTACTTTACTTTTACCTTTTACATTCATTAGAACATTTGATGAAATCATTAATTTCAATGACATGTGTATATACATGTGAGAATAAGCTTTCACTATTCATAAGCTTTCTATGGAACAGCTAATGGATTTTACTTTAGTAATTCACACAATTTTATTTCTTTTTTAAATTGATGTTTATAACCTAAACTTTAGTTTTAATAACAATTTGGCTGCTCTAGATAGTTCTGTTTTTATTATTTTAGTTTATCAAATCCATTATAATTTGTCATTATAATTTTATACATCTGATGTCTTAAAGTTTACTTAGCTGATATACACTTAATATTATTTTGCTTTTGTTAATTTTTATGATTTGAGAATAATTTTAATTTATAAATTGACTTCTTAATTATTATAGAGTTATATTTTTATACAGCAGTGGGCCTCCATCTTTTGAATGCTGTGACTCCTTAATACAGTTCCTCCTACTGGGATGAACAACAAAGCCTGTTACATCTCATAGTAATGAGAATCTATACCTCTCCTGGGCATATACCCAGAAGATGTTCCAACTGGTAATAAGGACACATGCTCCACTATGTTCATAGTTGCCCTATGTATAACAGCCAGAAGCTGGAAAGAACCCAGATGTCC
>NC_034598.1:14752857-14761641 GCF_900095145.1 Mus pahari
TGGATGCCCACAGTCATCTATAGGTTAGAACAAAGAGACCCCAATGGAGGAGCTAGAGAAATTACCCAAGGAACTGAAGGGGTCTGCAACCCTATAGGTGAAACAACAATATGAACTAATCAGTACCCCCAGAGCTCGTGTCTCTAGCAGCATATATAGCAGAAGAAGGCCAAGTCAGCCACTGTTGGGAAGAGAGGCCACTTGGTCTTGCAAACTTTATATGCCCCATATAGGGGAACACCAGGGCCAAGAAGTGGGAGTGGGTGGTGAGGGGAGCAGGGTGCAGGGAAGGTATAGGGAACATTCAGGATAGCATTTGAAATGTAAATGAAGAAAATATCTAATAAAATAATTTAAAAAAATAATGGATCAATTTGCATTCTTCTACATGATAACTGCCAGTTGTGCCAGCACCATTTGTTGAAAATGCTGTCTTATTTTTCACTGGATGGTTTTAGCTCCCTTGTCAAAGATCAAGGGACCATAGGTGTATGGTTCATTTCTGGGTCTTCAATTCTATTCCATTGGTGTACCTGTCTGTCACTATACCAGTACTATGCAGTTTTTATCACAATTGCTCTGTATTGTAGTACAGCTTAAGGTCAGGCATGGTGATTCCACCAGAGGTTCTTTTATTGTTGAGAATGGTTTTTGCTATCCTAGGTTTTTTTGTTATTACAGATTAATTTGAAAATTGTCCTTTCTAATTCGATGAAGAATTGAGTTGGAATTTTGATTGGGATTGCACTGAATCTGTAGATTGCTTTCTGCAAGATCACCAATTTTAGTATTTTGATCCTGCCAATCCATGAGCATGGGAGATCTTTCCATCTTCTGAGATATTCTTTGACTTCTTTCTTCAGAGACTTGAAGTTCTTATCATAGAGATCTTTCACTTCCTTAGTTAGAGTCACACAAAGGTATATTATATTATTTATGGTTATTGTGAATGGTTTTGTTTCCCTAATTTCTTTCCCAGCCTGTTTATCCTTTGTATAGAGAAAGGCCATTGATTTGTTTGAATTAATTTTATATCCAGCTACTTCACTGAAGCTTTTTATCAGGTTTAGAAGTTCTCTGGTGGAATTTTTAGGGTGACTTATATATACTATCATATCATCTGCAAACAGTGATATTTTGATTTCTTCCTTTCCAATTTGTATCCCCATGACTTCCTTTTGTTGTCTAATTGCTCTGGCTAGGACTTTGAGTACTATATTGAATAGGTAGGNAGAAAGTGGGCAGCCTTTTCTAGTCCCTGATTTTAGTGGGATTGTTTCCAGCTTCACTCCATTTACTTTGATGCTAGCTACTGGTTTGCCGTATATCGATTTTATTATGTTTAGGTATAGGCCTTGAATTCCTGATCTTTCCAAGACTTTATCATGAATGGGTGTTGGATTTTGTCAGGTGCTTTCTCAGCACCTGAGATGATCACGTGGCTTTTGTCTTTGAGTTTGTTTATATAGTGGATTACATTGATGGATTTCTGTATATTAAACCATCCCTAAATCCCTGGAATGAAACCTATGGGTCATAATGAATGGTTGTTTTTGATGTGTTCTTGGATTCATTTAGAGAGAATTTATTGTGTATTTTTGCATTGATATTCATAAGGGAAATTGGTCTGAAGTTCTCTATCTTTTTTGAGTCTTTATGTGGTTTATGTAACAGAGTATTGTGGCTTCATAAAAGGAATTGGGTAGAGTACCTTCTGTTTCTGTTCTGTGGAATACTTTGAGAAGAACTTGAATTAAGTCTTCTTTGAAGGTCTCATAGAACTCTGCACTAAACCCTTCTGGTTCTGGGATTTTTTTGCTTGGGAGACTATTGATGACTGCTTCTGTTACTTTAGAGGAAATGGTACTGTTTAGATCATTAATCTGATCCTGATTTAACTTTGGTACCTGGTATCTGACTAGAAATTTGTCCATTTCATCCAGGTTTTCCAGTTTTGTTGAATATAGCATTTTGTAGAAAGATCTGATAATGTTTTGGATTTCCTCAGGATCTGTTGTTATGTCTCCCTTTTCATTTCTGATTTTCTTAATTTGTATGCTGTCCCTCTGCCCGCTAACCAGCTCCTGGTTTGGTTGATTCTTTGAATAGTTCTTTTTGTTTCCACTGGATTGATTTCAGACCTTAGTTTGAATATTTTCTGCCATCTACTCCTCTTGGGTGAATTTGCTTCCTTTTGTTCTAGAGCTTTTAGGTGTTCTATCAAGCTGCTAGTGTATGCTCTCTCTAGTTTCTTTTTGGAGTCACTCAGAGCTATGAGTTTTCCTCTTAGGTCTGNTCTAGTCCCTGATTTTAGTGGGATTGTTTCCAGCTTCACTCCATTTACTTTGATGCTAGCTACTGGTTTGCCGTATATCGATTTTATTATGTTTAGGTATAGGCCTTGAATTCCTGATCTTTCCAAGACTTTATCATGAATGGGTGTTGGATTTTGTCAGGTGCTTTCTCAGCACCTGAGATGATCACGTGGCTTTTGTCTTTGAGTTTGTTTATATAGTGGATTACATTGATGGATTTCTGTATATTAAACCATCCCTAAATCCCTGGAATGAAACCTATGGGTCATAATGAATGGTTGTTTTTGATGTGTTCTTGGATTCATTTAGAGAGAATTTATTGTGTATTTTTGCATTGATATTCATAAGGGAAATTGGTCTGAAGTTCTCTATCTTTTTTGAGTCTTTATGTGGTTTATGTAACAGAGTATTGTGGCTTCATAAAAGGAATTGGGTAGAGTACCTTCTGTTTCTGTTCTGTGGAATACTTTGAGAAGAACTTGAATTAAGTCTTCTTTGAAGGTCTCATAGAACTCTGCACTAAACCCTTCTGGTTCTGGGATTTTTTTGCTTGGGAGACTATTGATGACTGCTTCTGTTACTTTAGAGGAAATGGTACTGTTTAGATCATTAATCTGATCCTGATTTAACTTTGGTACCTGGTATCTGACTAGAAATTTGTCCATTTCATCCAGGTTTTCCAGTTTTGTTGAATATAGCATTTTGTAGAAAGATCTGATAATGTTTTGGATTTCCTCAGGATCTGTTGTTATGTCTCCCTTTTCATTTCTGATTTTCTTAATTTGTATGCTGTCCCTCTGCCCGCTAACCAGCTCCTGGTTTGGTTGATTCTTTGAATAGTTCTTTTTGTTTCCACTGGATTGATTTCAGACCTTAGTTTGAATATTTTCTGCCATCTACTCCTCTTGGGTGAATTTGCTTCCTTTTGTTCTAGAGCTTTTAGGTGTTCTATCAAGCTGCTAGTGTATGCTCTCTCTAGTTTCTTTTTGGAGTCACTCAGAGCTATGAGTTTTCCTCTTAGGTCTGATTTCATTGTGTCCCATAAGTTTGGGTATGTTGTGGCTTCATTTTTATTAAACTCTAAAAAGTCTTTAATTTCTTTCTTTATTTCTTCGTTGACCAAGGTATCATTGATCAGAGTGTTGTTCAGCTTCCTTGTGAATGTTGGCTTTGTATTATTTATGTTGTTATTAAAGATCAGCATCAGTCCATGGTGATCTGATAGGATGCACAGGACAATTTCAATATTTTTTGTATCTTTTGAGGCCTGTTTTGTGACCAATTATATGGTCAGTTTTGGAGAAGGTGCTGAGAAGAAGTTATATCCTTTTGTTTGAGAATAAAATGTTCTGTAAATATCTGTTAAATCCATTTGTTCCATAACTTCTGTTAATTTCACTGTGTCTTTGTTTACTTTCTGTTTCCAGGATCTGTCCATTGGTGACTGTGGGGTGTTGAAGTTTCCCACTATTATTGTGTGAGGTGCAATGTGTGCTATGAGTTTTACTAAAATTTCTTTAATGAATGTGGCTTCCCTTGTATTTTGAGCATAGATATTCAGAATTGAGAGTTAATCTTGGAATATTTTACCTTTGATGAGTATGAAGTGCCCCTCCTTGTCTTTTTTGATAACTTTGGTCTGGAAGTCGAATTTATTCAATATTAGAATGGCTACTCCAGCTTCTTTCTTCAGACTGTTTGCTTGGAAAATTGTTTTCCTGTCTTTCACTCTGAGGTAGTGTCTGCCTTTTTCCCTGAGGTGGGTTTACTTTAAGCAGCATAATGTTGGATCCTGTTTTAGAGTTGGGAGTCTCTTCTTGTCGCTGTCTTCTTTTAGGTATTTTGAAGGATTACTTTCTTGCTTTTTTTAGGGTGTAGTTTTTGTCCTTGTATTGGTGTTTTCCCATTATTATCCTTTGAAGGGCTGGATTTGTGGAAATATATTGTGTGAATTTGGTTTTGTCATGGAATACTTTGGTTTCTCCATCTATGGTAATTGAGAATTGAGCTGGGTAGTAGCCTGGGCTGATATTTGTCTTCTCTTAGGGTCTATATAACATGTGTCCAGTCTCTTTTGGCTCTCATAGTGTCTGTTGAGAAGTCTGGTGTAATTCAAATAGGTCTGCCTTTAAATGTTACCTGATCATTTTCCCCTACTGCTTTTAATAATCTTTCTTCATTTAGTTCATTTTTTCTTCTGATTATTATGTGTCAGGAGGAATTTCTTTTCTGGTCCAGTCTATATGGTGTTCAGTAGGTTTCTTATATGTTCATGTGCATCTCTTTCTTTAGGTTCGGGAAGTTTTCTTCTATAATTTTGTTGAAGATATTTACTGACCCTTTAAATTGAAATTCTTCATTCTCATCTACTCCTATTTTCTGTAGGTTTGGTCTTCTCATTGTGTTGTGGATTTCCTGGATATTTTGAGTTAGAATATTTTTGTATTTTGCATTTTCTTTGATTGTTGTGTCCATGTTTTCTGTGAAGTCTTCTGCACCTGAGATTCCCTCTTGCATCTCTTGTATTCTGTTGTTGATGCTCACATCTATGGTTCCTGATTTCTTTCCTAGGTTTTCTATCACCATAGTTGTCTCCCTTTGTGTTTCCTTTATTTTTTCTACTTTCATTTTTAGATCCTCGATGGTTTTGTTCAATTCTATCACCTATTTGGCAGTGTTTTCCTGTAACTCTCTAGTGGTTTTTTTGTGTTTTACTCTCTAGGGGCTTCTAGCTGTTTACCTGTGTTTTCCTGTATTTAGTTCTTAAAGTCCTCCATCATCATCATGAGTAGTGACTTTAGATCCATGTCTTGCTTTTCTGGTGTGATGGTGTATCCAGAACTTGCTATGGTGGGAGAGTTTGGTTCTGTTGATGCCAAGTAACCTTGGTTTCTGTTGCTTCTGTTCTTACGCTTGCCTCCTGCCATCTGATTGTCTCAAGTGCTTGCTGCCCTCAGATATATTGATATCTGATTGGAGCCTGTCCTTCCTATAATCCCAGTTGATTCACAACTCCTCAGAGTCCAGCTTTCTCTGTGATACTTTGATTGTGGGCTCCTGTGAACCTGAGGTTCTGGGTGTGCCAGAGTTCTTGGCAGTCAAGCTCCTCTGAGACCCTGAAATACTGGTGTGACCCAGCTCCTGTTATTCTGGGATTCTGTTATCCTACAATCCTGGGCGTGTTATAGTGCCTGGAATTGGTGTCTCCTTTGAGGACCGTAGAGCTGTCTAGTCTGTTCAAAACCAAGGTAAACCAGAACTGATCAGAAGAAACCTGAGCCTCTGGTCAGGAAGGGCTCTGGTGTCCTTGTTCCTGCTGTCACAGGCCTGTCACAATTGGATTGGAACTGATGTTGTGTTCCACTCACCAGTGATCCTAAGATTGCAGGGAGAGTCCTCTGGGGACTGTGGGTGTGTGTGCCGATTCTGTGCCCAAAGTGATCTGGTACTGGTGCTGACCGGAAGGGACTTTTTGCTCCTCTCCTATTTCTAAATTGCTTTTATAATTTCTAAGTTCCTCTAATCTTCTGTCATTCTCCTTCCTCCTCCTAATCTTGCTCTTTTCTGCTGTAATATCATGCAATTGTTACTAGTTGTTTTAGTACTTTTTCTAAGGGAATAGATCATATGGATTTTCCAAGCCTTTTTTTTTTTTTTTTAACAAAAGCTCACTAAAAGTTCAAACATTAATTCAAATCATCAATTGAATAAGAAGTTTGAAGCAGAGATGTTTACATGTGTTTTCAAAAGGAGTAGTTATCTTACTAGACATTTATTTTTTGTCATTAGCTCTGCAGGTTCATTGAGACTTAAAACACTTAATTCTTGTTAGGATTGAAGTTTTATATAGATAAACCCAGTTAATATTTTATCTTCTGTCTTTATACCTACAATGAATTTAATTCCCTTTTGTGACCTCTGGTTAATCGTTTTACAGCCTAAGGAATATGCCCCTAAGTTGAAAATCCCTTCTTTATATCTCAGAAACAACTGACTTGTAACACTTGAAGACTGGCAGAGTTCTAATTGCAGTTTTCATATCAGAAAGATCTTTAATATAAGTCCTATTATAAAGAGCATAATAATAATGATTAGTATAATTGTAGCAATTGTTACAGGATAAGAAATCATCTATTTGTCTATATAGCATCACTACAAGTCAGAACATCTTCATTTACCTGCAGAAATCTGCCTAAAAGTATTAAATGTAGGAGTACTTCCTAAAATGTAGTCTTTTTTGGATTTGCCTGAAAAGGGTTCATTCATCATGATTTACAGTCCATGGTGACACCATCTCAGGAAGATTACCTGCTAGTTTTATCCTCCCCTGGATAGCTCTTGGCACTAATCCAAAATAAGTAAGAGTCAGAGAATATCCAAATCAACAAAGTCAATATAACTATGCATTGCTTAAAGCAAGAATATTATGTCCCTGTGAAAATGAGTTTCTTTTACAGAGAATAATGTAGCTAATTTTAGGAACCAAGTTGCCTTACTTTGTTAAGTTTATTAGCAGGATTTACTGGAAGGAAAAATCTGGAAGTAAAGCCATAGTATTAATATTCCTTCATTATAGTTCTGTTACACATTAAAATGTAATTCTGGACTTTACATTCTATACAATCTGATAATATATTTTAAGTATTGAGAAAAATCATTATTCTTAAAAGTATAAAAATTGAAAACTTATTTTCTTTTTTCTTTTTTATTAGATATTTTCTTCATTTACATTTCAAATGCTATCCTAAAAGTCCCCTATACCCTCCCCCTGCCCTTCTCCTCAACCCACCCACTCCTACTTCCCTGGCATTCCCCTGTCCTGGGGGATATGATTTTCTCAAGACCAAGGGCCTCTCCTCCCATTCATGGCTGACTAGACCATCCTCTGCTACATATGAAACTAGAGACACAGCTCAGGGGGGGGGGGTGTACTAGTTAGTTCATATTGTTGTTCCTCCTATAGGGTTGCACACCCCTTTAGCTCCTTGGGTATTTTATCTAGCTCCTTCATTAGGAGCCCTGCTTTCCATCCAATAGATGACTGTGAGCATTCACTTCTGTATTTGTCAGGCACTGGCATAGCCTCACAAGAGATAGTTATAATCAGGGTCCTGTCAGCAAAATCTTTTTTGCATATGCAATAATGTCTGGGTTTGGTGGTTGTATATGGGATGGATCCCCGGGTGAAAACTTATTTTCTAAACAAAGTACAGATATTCTGGTAAGGATTATATGTAACAACCTACATGGTGTGACTCATAGACTAACTTTTAAGAACTATCTTCTAAGGTAATAAGCCTAATCTTAAAATATTAGTAAGTCTTAAACAATTTATCTTAAACAATTTATCTAGTGTCATAGATAAAACAATATTATAGAGTGCAAAGTAAGAAAGACATTTGTAATATATCTGTGTAGCATCCAACTATTCATTTGCATCTCATATAAGTAAGAAGTGTCATTAAAAATGCCATACTCAGTGACTTGTGCAAAACTACAGAGCTCTAGACAAATGCCACCTGATAAAGACTCTTTCCTTTCTTGTTTGAGATGCAGCCTGGTGCCTTAATCCTGTTGATCCTTGTTTTCCAAGCTGAACATCTAGGCCACCCCCAATTAAACTCTCTCAATTTGTGAGGAGCAGGTTTGGCTGCTGCCCCAAGATGGCGCCCTGGACTGCCACCTAGTCTAATGGCTGACAGCTGACTTCCTCATATCCCTCAAGATAGCCACATCCATTAAACTGCACTGCACAGATGCACCACAACAAAAGATCAGATGATATGACGAATGTAGTCCTGTGCCAATGAACTATGCCTACGTGGAATAGGGTGATGGGGAGTGGACTAGAGGGTATAAAAGGGCATGGCCAAGAGAGGTCGGGGGATCTTTTTAGTGCACATAGTTATGTTCCTGAATAAACTGCTTTGAGAAGGACATCGGTTTTGATGCTTCTTTTCTGCTGGTAAGAGATGGTAGCAACAAATGATGGCTCGTACGGGGAAGTGACAAGTCCAGAACTCTCAGCAGTCAGGGTAGCTGGCTGGAAAGGTCCCACTTACCTGGGAGAATATTAAGTTCTAGGTTAGAGATGATTCAATTTCTCAGTTAGAGACAATTCAAGTTCTCAGTTAGAGGCTATTAAGTTCTCGGATTAGGGACTATTGAGGTTCTCGGAGTGAGACAATTAAAGTTATACCAAGCACTATGGGAAACACACCATCATGACATTCTGTTTATCAGGCCTTGAAAGACCTCCTAAAAGTGACAGGAATTGGGCTGAAAAGGGAAACCCTAGAAAATTTTCTGNAAGCAGTAGATCAGGTGGCCCCATGGTTCCCAGTCTCTGGTCACCTTACCAGACCGAGCTGGGAGAAGTTAGGAAAAGATTTGAAGTTTGCAGAGGAACAGGGGATTCTCACAAAAAGGGTTCTACCGGTATGGAAGTTAGTTCACAATTGTGTAGAGG
>NC_034598.1:14762371-14763935 GCF_900095145.1 Mus pahari
GTTTGGAGATCCTGATATGGAGATGCCACTAGTGAAACAGCTGATTTTAAACAATGTACAAAGGAATGTAAGACAAGCTATTAATCCATATAAACATAAGGGGCTTGAGGTATGGATGAAGATTTGTAGAGAGCTAGGAGGCCCATTAACTAATGCAGGGCTGGCTGCTGCAGTTGTGCAGGTCTCCCAAAGAAAGAATGGGTCCAGGAATACAGACTGTTTCAAATTCGGGCAACCTGGTCATATGAAGCTACAATGCCCACCACAGACTGGAATGGGAGGCCAGCGGCCTCGGCTACCTGGACTTTGTCCAAAATGTAAAAAGGGAAAACATTGGGCCCATGGGTGTCGATCAGTGAAGGATATTCATGGGCAGCCAATCGAGCATAGAGGCACTCAGCCTAAATAACGGGAGATGGGGCCCCAGACCTCAGGGCCCTCAAATATATGGGGCAGTAACAGAGGGATGGCCAAATTTGAGATTCAGGAGGAACAATTCAGGAGGGCCACAAGAGGAAGTGCAGGGCTCAACCTCAGTTCTACCACCTGACTTGTATTAACCCCCCGTATGGGGGTCCAGCTGGTGGATTCAGATTTCAAAGGCCCTCTACCAGCAGATACAGTAGGCTTGATCTTAGGAAGGAGCTCTGTAACAATGCAGGGCCTGATAGTCCATCCTGGAGTCATAGATTCAGATTATACAGCACAAGTCAAAATTATGGTCTCTTCATCTAGGGGCATAGTAGCCATCTCCCCCAGACATCACATAGCTCAGTTGCTTGTATTACCTAGCTGTCATTCTCAGTTCCCAGCTAAGGAGGAAGAAAGGGGGTACAAGGGATTTGGCTCTACTGGCACTTCTGCCATTTTTTGCTCCCTAGATTTAGATGAAAGGCCTTTATTACAGCTTCTAATAGAGGGAAAATCTATTTCTGGGCTGTTGGACACTGGCAGATCACAGTATCATCAGCATCAAGGATTGGCCCTCTGGTTGGCCATGTCAGTGATCAGAGCAAACCCTGAGAGAGGTCTTGGATATGCTCAGATGCCAGAAATGAGTTCTCGCCATTTAAGTTGGCATAATGAGGAAGGGCATTTGGGGGTATTCCTAGCCCTATGTGCTGCCCATCCCTATTTCATTATGGGGACGTGATTTGATGAAAAGGATGGGTTTTAAACTGACCAATGAAGGACTATATACTGCCCAAACCCAGCAGATGATGTGTCATTCAGGATATAAGCCTGGTAAAGGTATTTACAAGGTAGACTATCCCCAATACTGGTTGAGAGGAAGAATGACAGAGCTGGTTTGGGTTTTTCCTAGGGTCCACTGAGGGAACTCTATCCATTACTTGGAAAACTGAGGAACCAGTGTGGGTTCCTCAGTGGCCACTACCCTCAGAGAAATTAATAGCAGCACAAGAGCTGGTTAGGGAACAGTTGATTCTAGGCCATATCAGACCCTCTACTTCTCCCTGGAATACCCCNATTTTTGTTATCAAGAAAAAGTCAGGAAAATGGAGGATATTACATGATTTGAGAGAAATTAATAAACAAATGGTAA
>NC_034598.1:14764984-14789132 GCF_900095145.1 Mus pahari
CAATGTATTCAATATTTTGGCAGTCCCCCTCAGGAATTGATTGTTCCATATAATATGAAGCAAATAGAAGTATTATCAGCCACTGCTGATGATTGGGCAACTTTGAGATGTAGCTTTATGGGAAAGATGGATAATCATTTCTCTAAGGATCCCATTTTGCAGCTGATTAAAGCTCATCCAGTTGTTTTTCCATGAATTACTTCTCGAGTGCCATTGCACGATGCCCCTTTAATTTTTACAGATGGGTCTAAGACAGGCTGTGGAGCATATTTGGTCCATGGTTCCACGCCAGTAACTTTATAGTTTCCCCCTGCTTCTCTCCAAGTTATTGAGTTGCAGATTGTTATAAAAGTTTTTGAACTGTATTCTGAATCTTTTAGTTTAATTTCAGATAGTCAGTATGTGGTTAATTCATTAGCAGTGCTGGAAGTGGTGGGGAAGGTGAATTTTCGATCCACTATAGGGGATTTGTTAAATAAACTGCAATCCTTAATTTTAAATAGAAGTTCTCCATTCTTTTGTCTAACACATTCGAGCTCATACAGGTTTGCCTCACCCTTTAGCAGAGGGCAATGATTTGGTTGATAAAGCTGCCAGAGCTGCTTCAGCCTTTTTGATCCAAACACCTGTAGAACTGGCTTGTGAATTTCATTCACAGTTTCATATGAATTCCAAAACACTTTTTTCTCGATTTTATATTACTAGAGCAGAGGCAAGGGATATTGTTACAGCTTGCAAAGCCTGTGCCCCCCTATTGTCTCAGGCTAGTGTGGGAGTAAACCCTCCACATTTGGCAAATGGATGTGACTCATTTTTCAGAATTTGGTAAACTGCAATTTGTTCATGTTTATGTAGATACAGCCTCTGGGGTGTTGTTTGCCTCCCTGCATACAGGTGAAAAGGCCCACCATCTCATTGCCCATTGCTTTGAGGCATGGGGTGCATGGGGTCAGCCCAGAGACCTTAAGACTGATAATGGACCTGCTTATACTTCAGCTTCTTTTGTTTCCTTTTGTAAAATGATGGGTGTCCACTTGGTGCATGTTATTCCCTAAAATCCTCAGGGTCAGGGCATCACTGAAAAAGCCGATCACACACTGAAAGAGTGTCTAATAAAACAGAAAGGGGGAATAGCCTCTGGTGCTACTCCTAGGGAGAGATTAGCCATTACTCTCTTTACCTTGAATTTTTTGAATAAAGATAAAAATGATTTGACTGCTGCGGAATGGTTTGCCAATCCCAAGGCATCCTATAAAGGCACAGTCATGTGGAAGGATGTTCTGAGTGGAAAATGGCATGGGCCCGATCCTGTCTTGGTCTGGGTGAGAGGGTCTGTTTGTGTGTTTCCACAGGATCATCACCAGCCGCTGTGGGCTCCAGAGTGATTGACAAGGGTAGTTCAAGATGGATGAAGCTGCCCTGAAGAAGCTGCTCCTGGAGGTGATGATGCTGCCTGCAGTGATGACTGAAGATCTATGATGGGAAATCGTGTCAGCATTTCCCAAACCACTGCTGTTGACCCATTCAGCTGAAGTTTTTCCTCACCTTTTTACTTTCTAATGCATCTTTGCAGTTACACTTTTTGCCTGGAGATGAAGATATAGTGGGGGTTAAGGAACCTTTAAAGTTAGGCCTGAGAGGATTNCAGAAAGGGGGAATAGCCTCTGGTGCTACTCCTAGGGAGAGATTAGCCATTACTCTCTTTACCTTGAATTTTTTGAATAAAGATAAAAATGATTTGACTGCTGCGGAATGGTTTGCCAATCCCAAGGCATCCTATAAAGGCACAGTCATGTGGAAGGATGTTCTGAGTGGAAAATGGCATGGGCCCGATCCTGTCTTGGTCTGGGTGAGAGGGTCTGTTTGTGTGTTTCCACAGGATCATCACCAGCCGCTGTGGGCTCCAGAGTGATTGACAAGGGTAGTTCAAGATGGATGAAGCTGCCCTGAAGAAGCTGCTCCTGGAGGTGATGATGCTGCCTGCAGTGATGACTGAAGATCTATGATGGGAAATCGTGTCAGCATTTCCCAAACCACTGCTGTTGACCCATTCAGCTGAAGTTTTTCCTCACCTTTTTACTTTCTAATGCATCTTTGCAGTTACACTTTTTGCCTGGAGATGAAGATATAGTGGGGGTTAAGGAACCTTTAAAGTTAGGCCTGAGAGGATTATTGTGTTTTCAAGTAATATATAATCTTTCTCAAGATAGTCCTTGTGTGCAAATGTATAAATGGGAGTTGTACAGATCTTTCTTCTTTGAGTATGTTGATGGATGGGGCATGGGGAAATGCTAGCTTTTATTGGAATGGATGTGTATTATTTGAGCTTTCTGTTATTCAATTTGCTTGAGGGAAGAATGTATGCAGAAAAGCCAGGCCGACATATCCGACAAGTTACAGTGACACAAAACAAAAGGAATGCATACATCAAAAGATGGTGGGGAGCTGGGCATAGTGGTGCACGCCTTTACTCCCAGCACTCGAGAGGCAGAGGCAGGTGGCTTTCTGAGTTCGAGGCCAGCCTGGTCTACAAAGTGAGTTCTAGGACAGCCAGGGCTATACAGAGAAACCCTGTTTCGAAAAACAAAACAAACAAACAAACAAAAAAGATGAAGGGGACTAGGCTGGATTTACCACTTAAAATGGAGCCAGGTGAATGCTCTGATGTAATGCTATGCTAGATTATTGTTAAACCCACCACCAGGGGTTCTTAGTAAATACCTGATTATGCTATTCCTTTGGGCCTAGTGAAGAAACCTTATCCAGGGGAATTCCCTTCCACTAACTCTTTCATGGTTAACCCACCTATTCACTAGGCCATTGTGTATTCCTTGTTTGGGTGAGACTCTGCTATTGTCCCAAGTAATCACCATACAGACCAGCCCTGGGATTTCTAGCTCTGTTCTTTGTAATGCCTAATTAGTTTCACTCTTTCTACTAGAAATGAATTTGAATGTTACTGAATAGGTAACATTCCCACTGAATTCCAAGCTTGCCCTTGGCTTCAAGGATTTTCTATGACATTGGAACACTGGTGGAGGCTTAGCTTTATGTTAAAAATCAATCTTTAAAGGCACTTATAATAAAACAACACTGAAAGAGAGCATACACCATATTAACAAGGGGATAGGGTTTGAGTATATGGGTTGTGAGAATGCCAAGGTTCCAGGAGGCTGAGTTTCCTTGAAACTCTTTGCCTCGTGTGTGCTTCCAGGCCTCTCAGCCTGTCAAGCAGACTTCACTGGAAAGGGCATAGCACTACCCTTACTTTCTTATTCATCCCCAAGACCCAAATAACTTTGAAAGTTTCCCAGTTTTTACAAAATTTTGCATATTAAAATTTCAATCCTTTTAAAATATCCAATGTCTTTTGACATTCAAAGTCTTTTTACAATCCAAAATAAATTCTCTTAACTGTGGGCTCCACTAAAATACTTTCTTACTTCAAGAGGTAAAAATATCAAGGCACACTCACATGCAAAAGCAAAATCAAACTCTAACTATCCAATGTCTAGGATCCACTCATGATCTTCTGGAGTCTTCCGAGGGCATGGGACACTTATACAGATCTGTTCTTTGGAGCACACACCTTGTCTTCTAGATTCCAGCTCCCTGTACTCCACTGCTGCTGATGATCTTGGTGGTCATCTCATGGTACTGGCATCTCCAAAACACTGCTATGTTCTGCTGCAACTGGACTGCATTTTCACAAATAGACCCTCATAGGTTCTTTTCATGTTGCTAATCCTCAACTTCTCTTTATGACCCCTTCAGTCCTGGGCCTTCAACTGCCACTGAGACTGCACCTTCCACAATGACCTCTTTTAGTGTTTCACAGTACCAAGTATCAGCTGCTAACCTTTCATGTTTAAAACCCAGTATCATCTGGGTGACCCTTATACATTACCAAGTCTGTCTACCAACTTGAAGTACATCCATGGCTGCCTCTGGAACACAGATTCTCTGTGCTCTTAGGAAACACTCCCCAGATTTCTTCTTAGTAATGCTGGACTCTTCTTAATCACTCCTAATTTCTTCTGTCCAGCTAACCAGCATCAACCATCACAGGAATACAAAGGTTTTGCTTTAGTAGTTCTGGTATCTTTTTAATCACAGCTGATTCTTCAGCCCCAGCTCCCCCAAACAACAGAATCTTAACAATCAAAACAGCAATTGCCCTAATGAGTCTAATATTTCATTTGAAACTTCACAAGTGAGGTCTCCATCTTTTGCACTGTTCTTACACGTTTCTACAAAACACCTCAAGGAGCCCTTAAACATCCCTATGGCTCTCTTGTTCAAAGTTCCAAAGTTCTTCCGCAGCACTCCCCCAACCATGGTCAAGATATCACAGGACTATTCCAATTCTGATACCAGTTTGTCTTTGTCAGTGTTTGTATTTCTGCACAAAACGTCATGACCAAGAAGCAAGTTGGTGAGGAAGAAGATTATTCAGCTTATACTTCCACACTGCTGTTTATCAGTGGAAGTCAGGACCGGAACTCACACAGGGCAGGAATCTGGAGGAAAGAACTGATGTGGAGGCCATGGAGAGGTGCTGCTTACTGGATTGTTTCCCCTGGCTCGTTCTGCTTTCTTTATTTTAGAACTCAGGACTACAAGCTCAAGAATGACACCACCCACAATGGGCTCTCCAACCCTTGATCACAAATTAAGAAAATGCTTTATAGCTGGATCTCTTGGAGGCATTTCTTCAAGGAAGGCACCTTTCTCTGTGATAACTCCAGCTTGTGTCAAGTTGATCCACAAATCGTGAGTACAATGTTGATCACAAATAAACTTCTAGAAATATTTCATTCCTAATCATCAAGTATAATCAGTAGATATCAAGGTCTTTTCCCTCTGTTTCTGATGTTTCTGCATCATAGTGAATCCAGATTGTTTCTCAAAAATAAATAGATCTCATATATTAAAGAATGTACTAACAATGAATATACTAGCAATGCTACCAACATAAGACTGAAAATTAATAATGTTAGTTAGCTAGATATAAAAAGAATGAAACAATTTAGGCAAAGAAACAATACTGTTCAATGCTTCTCCATGACAGGGAGAGGATGAGTCAAGAAATTATTTTTGTAAAAAAGTAAAATTAACCTTTACAATTCTAAACTGGTTATATTCCAGCAATTCTAGCACCCAAGATGTCATTTTTTTGTTTGTTTGTTTCATGCCTAAAGCAAACTGCTCTTGGGTTAACAACTTGACCATATTATGTATTAACTCTGTAGTCTCCCAGGAAAGAGCAGGGTATAGAGGTGGGAAATAGTGATTCTCCCATTTATTTTGTTCTGTGGAATTTTTGCCTTAGTTATAAGAATAGAGATATTATCCACAATATCCTCAGTCTTTGTTAATACTGTTCCTTATAGATGTATTTACACTATTTGTTAGTATATTCATGTTCTCTGTTTAATTAATATATATTAAATATTGCCTGTCTAAATTGGTGATGTTTTTCCTTGATGACTGAATCTTAGATGATAATGGACACAAATGACATTATAGCAAGTGTTTTATTATAACAGTTGCTTTGATTTTTTTGGGGGGGGGGTCTATTTTGTTACATTCCATGATCATTTAATCAACCTTTACTCTTTTCCTCAGACAATGGATTATAGAGAAAACACAAGATTAAAATAAGACCTAGGAGCACAATAAATAAAAAATGAAAAGAGAGAAATGTGCTATCACTCAAACCTGTTGTCTCTTTAACTGAAACACATGATTGCTGATTGGCACACTGGATTACATTATTTTACTGATGTTCTTTGAGCATTCCAAGTAGACAATGTGTTGCAGATGAATCAATTTAAATTGGTTCTACACAATCCTTTATTCTC
This sequence comes from Mus pahari, assembly GCF_900095145.1. Classification (NCBI taxonomy): domain Eukaryota; kingdom Metazoa; phylum Chordata; class Mammalia; order Rodentia; family Muridae; genus Mus; species Mus pahari. The sequence goes on from NC_034598.1 coordinate 14,770,849, forward strand.
TTCATTTTGCACAGTTGCATCTTTCTGTATTGGTCATTATGTACAAAAAAGATACTTTGATGATAAATGAGGGACTACACTTATTTATGGGTAATTTATAGAATATGGCTGTAACTTATACTGGTTTAAGGAATTGGGGTAGAAAAATAGCAAGATCCAAATGACCAGGACATCTACTGAAAGGTAGTTTCGTATTCTCTTCTATACATCACAGAAAAATGTGCTCATTAAATCTCAATAATCTAATTCCAAAATAGCCTTAAAAAGTGACACCACAAATTCAATCTAATATGGATGGGAACAAAAATCTCAGAAGTTCCCAACCTTAAGTGCAGAGCACCAGGAATTTAAGGAGCCATAAGAAAAGTAGAGAATCAGTTTGATGCAGAGAAAACAGTCCAATTTCAACTGGTCAGATCTAAATGTATAAACAAATGAACAGTACTAAATTAATTCAGCCTTTTGCATTTATAAATTTATATGTGTAAATTATATAAATGTGGGAGGTGTGTGTTTGTATGTGTGTGTGTGTGTGTGTGTGTGTGTGTGTGTGTGTTTGCTTGTGTATAAACCAAGAATAAAGAACAAGAGTCCATACATATGAGGGAGGAAGGAAGAAGGGGAGATGATATAAATACAGTAATAGTAATTATATGTATGTGAATGTGAAAAACTAAACTCCTAATTCAATCTTCTTACTTTATTCATGTATATAAAATATTAGGCCAGCTGACTCTTTTATACAAGAGATTTATTCAGTGATGCTTCTACTAAATAAAATTAAAGGAATATTTATTGAATTGGATATAAAGATAAACTTCCACCTACCATAATATGTTATATTGTCAAAGTGTATTATTTCCTCACTTAAGATAGCTTCATGTATATTATATTTTTATATTGTTACTATAAACTCCATCATCATTTCACTTTTAAAGCACTAGTAACATATATTACTAATCTACATTTTCTATTTCCATATAGTAATATCTTCTCAAGCATATCTCTTGATAGGCTTCAATCTATAACCTGCATTTTTAAAATATTTAATTTCCATTCTGCCACCACATTTCTTATAGTCCGGAGTTGGGTGTGTGTGAGCTAGATTTCCATCCTTATGTCGCTTTATGATTTATTGGTTAATTCTAAAGTGGTCATCATTTTAAAGTTAAACTTTTCTTTGATATACAACTTGTTTTATTTCTTACTTGTTATTTTTTTTCCCATTGTACCAAGCTGTCAGTACTCATGGAATACGTAAAAATATCTTTTTTGTAACCAAGGGATGGGAGAGGGGAGGGATTTTACTTGCTTATTTTCCCAGGATGTGCTCATTGTCCCATCTAGGCAAATAAATATGTTAGCTGTACTTTACTTTGCTCCCTCCATTCTTTTTTTTCTTAGTATTTATTTATTTATTTATTTATGTGTTTTAAAGTCCAGATGTTATTCCCCTCCCAGTCCATCTTCCGACAGTTCCACATTCTATATATCCTTTCCACATCCCTGTCTCCATAAGGATGTCCCTATTACCCCCTCCCACTCTACTCCCCAACCCACCCACTCCTGCTTCCTGGCCCTGGCATTCCCCTGTACTGGGGCATATGATCTTTGCAAGACAAGGGCCTCTCCTCCCATTGATGGCTGTCTAGGCCATCCTCTGCCACATAAGCAACTAGATACATAGTTCTGGCTAGTTGTGGGGGGTACTGGTTAGTTGATATTGTTGATCCTCCTATAGGCTTGCAGACCCCTTTAGCTCCTTGGGTACTTTCGTCTCCCCCCCCCCTTTTTTTTGAGACAGGGTTTCTCTGTGTAGCCCTGGATGTCCTGGAACTCACTTTGTATACCAGGTTGGCCTCGAACTCAGAAATCGACCTGTTCTGCTTCCCAAGTGCTGGGATTAAAAGCATGTGCCACCACTGCCTGGCTCTCTAGCTTCTTCATTCCTCTTGTGAGGCTATGCTAGTGCCTGGCAAATACAGAAGAGTATGCTCACAGTCATCTATTGGATGGAACACAGGTTCTTCAGTCTTAATATGTGAGTAACATTCCATTGTGTAACTGAACCACAATTTCTATATCCATTCTTCTGTCATGGAACATCTGGGTTGTTTCCAGCTTCTGGCTGCTATGAACATAGTGGAATGTGTACCCCTGTGGCATGGTTGGGCATCTTTTGGGTATATTGCCAAGGTATTGCTTATTCTTCAGGTAAATCTATTTCCAATTTTCAGAGGAAACTCCAGATTGATTTTCAGAGTGGTTGTACCCCACACACTTTTTTAACTGAAGTTGAAGATTGAAATATATTTCAGGATTTAGGATATAAAACTGTGAGAAAGAATGTGTTTAGTTTGGGGTCTGGATTTAATCCAGAGTAATAAGTAAAGAAGAGAATATTGAGGAAGGAAGGATATTTGTTGTTACAATTTTTATGGTCTATATTTTTTTAATTTTGTGTCTGATTTTGAGACAGTTTTTACACAGCACTGTCTGGACTCAACTAAGATTACTCACCCTTATCCATGAATGCTGGTATTGTAGGCATGCACAACTGTGCTTTGCTCTTTTGGCAACCATTGTGCTATTTTTATTTTTATTTATTTTATTAGTTAAGCATAGTATATATGTTTGATATAAAAATTAATTATTATCATCTTGATATTTGGAGTAAACATCTCTAAATTATTATGAACCTTTCAATTCAGTTTATTGTGGTGTGTATATTTTGTTTTCACAGGTGTACTTTACTGTAAACACAAATCTGTCACTGTCTAATTATAAAATTAATTATGGTTCTTGACCACACCTATGAATTTACACACAAGTCCTCTTCCATTTGCTATTTTGTAGATATTTGCATATCTATACATGATTTGCACTGATGAGTTAATATCTATTTTCTTCTCAAGTGATTCTTTTGATTATTCAATAATTATTCTTATTTTCATGAAAAAATCCACTTCCAACAATTAATATGTATTTCCAGAAATTTAAGTCATATTTTGCTGTCTTTGTTACTGAATGACCAGATGCATCTTATTAATACTTTCTATTTATTGAAAAATATGTCTCCATTGCTTCTTCTTCTTGTGATTGCGCAAAAAAGTATTTAGTCATATATATGTATGAGATTTACTTCTAAGTAGGTGTGATGGTTTGTATATTCTTGGACCAGGGAGTGGCACCATTTGGAGGTGTGGCCTTGCTGGAATAGGTGTGACCTGGTTGGAGTAGGTGTGCCACTGTGGGTGTGGGTATAAGATTCTCATCCTAGTTGCCTGGAAGTCAGTCTTCCACTAGCAGCCTTTGGATGAAGATGTAGAACTCTCAGCTCTGCCTGTACCATGCCTGCCTGGATACTGTCATGCTCCCACCTTGATGATAATGGAATGAAACTCTGAACCTGTAAGCCAGTCCCAATTAAATGTTTTTTATAAGACTTGCCTTAGTCATGGTCTCTGTTCACAGCAGTAAAACCCTAACTAAGACAGTAGGTGACAACAATTAATAGTAAAATGGGCTATGAATTTTAAAAAGAGAAAAAAGAAGTATGAGGGAGGGTTTAAACAGAAGACAAGAAAGGGTTAGTAGATATAACTATATTATAAATTCAAAAAATAATTTCTAAAAGTACAGTGGTAATATCAATGTGAACTTCATATAATTAAAATTTTTCACATTTTCAAGAATATATATAATGTATGTATACATTATTTATCCTTATTTGAATCAATATATATTTATACATTTCACTGAATTCTGTGTATGGTTTCATTGGTATATGCAAATGTCATTAACATTTCCATTTATTTTATTATTCACTATCACTAAAATTAACTAATATGTCATAAAACTTAACTAATAAATTCATAAAGAAAATCAGTCAGTTTTATGTCAAAGTAGATGATTAAAGAGATAATATAAAAACCTGTAGTGAAATCATTTTCTTTTCTTTTTTTCCCAATTAGATGTGATGACTGTTATAAATATCCAAGAAAGAAAAGTAAACTCTAGAATAACTGACAGTTGACAACATAGATGGATTTCAAGCACCACAGAATGTAGATATGCACAATTTTAAGAGATCCACATTATATTTTAAGTGACTCTGTTATAATGTAAACTATGAGGCACATGATCAACTCCACTCTGCTTACATTTTCCTGCGGATAGAATTTGTTTTTTCCAGGTGGTGTGATATTATACTCAGCATTTAAATTATATTCTTAGTCTTGTTCTAGACAGAAGCGTCATCACCCAAAGTTTCATAACGTAATGTCTTTGTGTTCCTGAGGGTGTATTTCTTTACTCAAATCTGTTTCTTTGATTGTTGCAACAAAGTCGATGTGTTTTTCCAAGGTTCATCTATCATAAAACAATTTACAGTGCATCACAAAAACCTGCTACCTGGGAAAAATGTATTTATGTTTTCCTTGACACAGAGTGAACAGCTTAGGTAGAGCCATATCCCTAAGGCCTCGTTCTTCAGACTCACTCTATTTAATTGAAATGCTGTTAGGTCAGAAACTGAAAAGGGCCTATGCTCATATAGCTCTGAGAACTAGGAAAAAACTGCCTGACCAGCAAACCATCTTAGTGATCTAAAGTTAAAAGTATTAGACTATCAATCCCTACATTACACTCGAATGCCTATATTACTTAGAATTGTTAAAGAATTTGAAAAAAATATTAACTAATAACACGACAAAAATGTGTGATCTGTGACATGTGTCAATGATACTTTTATCTCTACAGAGAAAGACATAGCAGTTTTCATGCATATTAGATATTAAAATGTACTCTATTATATACTTCTTATGTGCTGAGTCTATAGCATAGAAAAGCCTAAGAAGACTTCGAGATTCTTTCTTTTAAACCAACATATTAATTTTAGAAACCAAATCAGAATAGGCTTGTTAGGGACTATAGAACGACTTTTCTTTGGAACTGTATAATTCATTTGCTAATATGTTAAAGGTAAGTCAAAGCTATACTGCCTACTTTTTTTGTTCTATTTACAGTCCAGGTATTATCCCTTTCCCAGTCCACCCTCTGACTGTTCCTCATCACATACCTTCTGCCCCCTTCTACAAGAAGATGTCCCCACCCCCAACCCTCGACCCACCAGACCTCCCTACTCTCTGGGATCTCAAGTCTCTTCAGGATTAGTCTTCTCTCACAGAGGCCAGACTAGGAAATCATCTGCTGTATATGTGGGGGCCTCATAAAAGCTAGTGTATTCTGCCTGGTTGGTGGCTCAATGTCTGAGTAACAGATTTTGTAAGTATTTGGTTAATTTCGTTTTTTGTTACTGAGACTATGTAAAAGCCTCATATATATTTATATATTTCAAATCAACAAAGTTTAGCTGCACGGGTTTGATTTCCATTATATTTATCACACACTTTGAAAGCATGATTCTTCTGAGCCTAGGAGTATCAGTAGTTCATGGCCAGGCTCAATATATGGAAAGTTTGAGAACTTCTTGGCCTACACTTTCCTCATGAAGTACTACAGCAGACTTTTCATCTAAATTATCAGGCCTGGATTTCTTTTTCATAAAATAACAAAATAAAAGCCCTTCTACCACGGAAATATAACAATAATAAAATGATCTGAAATTGGTAAATGCCTTAAATATCTTGAATTTTTCATATTTTATAGGTTATTTTATTTACATTTCAAATGGTATCCCCCTTCCCAGTTTTTCCTCCACAAAAGCCCTATACCCTCCCATCCCCCACACCTCTATGAGGGTGCTCCCCTACCTGCTCACCCACTCCTGCATCAGCACCCTAGCATTTCCCTACACTAGATCATCAAGCCTCCGCAGCACCAAGGGAATCCCCTCCCATTGATACCCCCAAATGGACCACCCTCTGCTAAATATGCAGCTGAAACCATGGGATCCCCTATGTGTACTCCGTGGTTAGTGGTTTAGTCCCTGGGAGCTTTCGTCGATATATATATATATATATATATATATATATATATATATATATATATATATGTGTGTGTGTGTGTGTGTGTGTGTGTGTGTGTGCTTATTTTATTTCAGAAGAGACATCTAGTATTTTTCTTTTTGTGATTAACAGGGCATTTAAAATTCTTCGAAACTATAGATTGCATTTTTCAGATTTTAGAACCTGCTATTATTCTCAAAGTATCCCCTTATGATTAACAATACTAGGTTAAATGAAATTCTACAAACAGTATTTATAAGCAGTATGGTTCTAACAAACCATTTAAAAGGCAACATTAAATTTATGCAACTATAATTTTTTTCTTTTTCCTGCTTTTCCTTTTTATTTTTTAATATTTGAAATTTTTGTTCCTGATACAAAATAGGTTATGTTCTCATACAATATATGTTGATTACAGTCCCCTCTTCTTCCTGTACTTCTCCCAGTTCCATGTTATTTCCTTTCCGTTCTGAATATCTGAATACACTCTATTTATCTTTTATTAGTAAAGATAAATTAGTATGTGTATATGTGTACATGTGTATGTGTATATGTGTATATATATATATGTGTGTGTATATATGTGTGTATATATATATATATATATATATATGTGTGTGTGTGTGTGTGTGTGTGTGTGTGTATACATATCACAGAAATATAAAGTATAAAACAAAAATCATCACAAAAAGACTGCATAAGGCAAGCAACAGAAGAAACAAGGCCCAACAACACATACAGGAACCAGAGATGCACTCATTCAAACACTTCATTGTCCCATAAAAACATCAAAGTGAAAGTTGTAATACATGCACAGAGGACCTGCTACAGACATCTGTAGGCTCTGTTCTTGCCTTTTCGGTTTCTCTGAGTTCATAAGCGCCTTGTTCATTTGATACAGAGAGCCTTGTTCTTATGTTGTCCTCAGTTACCTCTGGCTTTTACACTCTTTCTATCTCCACTTCCATGGGTTCCCTGAACTCTAAGGGGAGGGATTTGATGATGACATACCAATAGGAGCTCTGTTCCAAAGTTTTTCACTCTGCATGAAGTCTGAATGAGGATCTCTATATTTGTTCCCATCAGCTACAGGCAGAAGCCTCTCTGATGGTAGCTGAATAAGGCACTGATCTATGAATATAGTAGAATAGGAACCATTTTACTGTTACTCAGTGTTTTAGACAAGTAGTATTTTTCCACAAGGTTTTATCCTTGGTTTCTGGGCTATCTAGTCTCAGATCCCAAACAGTTTTTTTCAATCAATTAATTAATTTTTTTCTCATTACATCCCAATTGCTGTCCCCCCATCCTGGTTCCCCCTTACATAGTCCCTTTCTCTGCCCCCCTCCTGTTCTTCTCTGAGAGGTGGATGCACTCCTGGGTATTCCCCCACTGTTATATATCAAGTATTTGCAGGGGTAGGAATACCACCCCCCCACTGAGGCCAGACAAGGCAAGCCAATTATGGGAACAAATTCCACAATCAACAAATTTAGAGACTGCTTTGCCACAGTTGTTGGAGGGAAACATGAAAACCAAGACTGACTTATCTGCACCATCTGTTACATATGTGCAAGGGGCTAGGTCCAGCCCATATTTTCAATTTGATGAGTGGTTTAGTCTCTGAGAGTCCCAAAGTGTCCAGGTGAGTTGACACTGTTGGTTTTTCTTTGGAGTTTTTTTCCACGCTGGGGCCCTCAATCCTTCTCCCAGCTCTTCTGTAAGAGTTCCTAAGCTTCTTTCAAGGCTGGGCTGTGGGTCTCTGCATCTGTTTCAGTAAGCTTCTGGATGAAGTCTCTCAGAGGACAGCTACGCTGTCTGTAAGCACAACATACTATAATTAATAGGGTGAAAATTTGATGTTTGCCTAAGTTATGGACCTCAAGTTAGACCAGTTATTGGTTGGCCATTTCCTCGGTCTCTGCTCTATACTTAACCCTGCATTTCTTATAGACAGAATAAATTTTGGGCAGAAAGTTTTATGGGTGGGTGGTGTCCTTATCCCCTCCATGGGGGAGGGTGGCCCCTCCCTGGCTATAGGAGGTGCCCTCTTCAGATTCCATAGCCTGACTATTATGAGTTTCAACTAAGATCATTCTCATTGACTCCTGGTAAATCCCTTATAACCCATATCTCTGGCACATCCTTGGGAAATCTCCAACCCCCAACTTCCACCCGCAGCTGATTTCCATACATTATCCTGGCCCTCTGTCCTTCTATCAAGTCTCTCCCCATACATGGTACAAGGTTCTGCAAGGCAAAGGACACTGTCAATAGAACAAAAGGGCAGCTTACAGATTGGGAAAGGATCTTTACCAAGCCTAAGTCCAACAAAGGCTAATATCCAAAGTTAATAAAGAAATCAAGAAAATATACACCAACAATCCAAACAACCCAGTTAAAAAATGGGTACAGAGCTAAAAGGAATTCTCAACAGAGGGATCTGAAGTGGTCAAGAAGCACTTAAATAAACATTCTCTGTTGTCAACCATCAGGCAAATGCAAATCAAAATGACCCTGAGATTTCATCTTACACCAATAGAATGGCTAAGATCAAAACTTCAAGTGATAGCACATGCTGATCAGAATGTGGAACAAGGGGAACACTCTTTCATTGATGGTATAAGTGAAAATTTGTACAATCACATTGGAAATAGATTTTTGCAAATGTCCCAGAAAACTGGGACTAGTTATTCCTGAAGACACAGCTATACTGCTTGTGGGACAAAGGGACATTTGTACAACTATATTCATATCAGGTTTATTCACAACAGCCAGAAACTGGAAACAACCCAGATGTCTCTCAACTGAAGAGAGGATAAAAAAAATGTGGTACATCTATATAATGGAATACTATTCAGCTATTAAAAATAAAGAAAACATGAATTTTGTAGGCAAATGAGTGAAACTTGAGAATATCATGCTGAGAAAGGTAACCCAGACCCAAAAGAACATGCATGGTATATATTCACTTGTAAGGGGATATTAGTCATAAAGGATCAGATGAGCACAATACACTCCACAGACCTAACGAAGCTAAACAAGAAGGAAGGCCCAAGGGAGGATACTTGAATCTCACTTAAAAGGTAAATAAAATACTCATAGGAGCCAGAAGGAGGGAAATGGGTGTGTAAAGGTATAGGGAGGAAAATGGAGAAAGGTTCAAGATACAGTACATTTTTTATTATGATTTATTTTATTTAAATTTCAAATGTTATCCCCTTACTTGATATCCCCTCTGAAAACCCGCCCTATCCCTTCACCCCTCCACGAACCCACCCCTTCCTGCTTCCTAGTCCTGGCATTCCCTTACACTGGGGAGACTTCATAGGACCAAAGGCCTCTCCTCCCACTTGATGACCGACAAGGACATCCCATTCTTTGATACATATGTGGTTGGAGCCATGGGTCCTTCCATGTGTACCCTTTGGTTGGTTAATATTGTTGTTTCTCCTATGGGGCTTCAAACTACTTCTCCTTCTTGGATCCTCTCTATGACTCCTCCATTTGGGACCTTGTGCTCAGCCCAATGGTTGGCTGAGAGCATCCACCTTTGTGTTTGTCAGGCATGGGCAGAGTCTCTCAGGAGACAGCTATATCAGGCTCCTGTCAACAAGTACTTGTTGGTATCCACAATAGTGTCTGGGATAGGTGACTGTATATAGAATGCATCCCTAGGTGGGGCAGCCTCTGGATGGCCTTTCCACACATTGTCTCTGTATCTCCTCCCATGGTTATTTTGTTCTCCCTTCTCAGAAGTACCTAAGTGTCCACACTTTGGTCTTCCTTCTTCTTGAGCTTCAATATCTTGGGTATTCCAAGCTTCTGAGCTAATATCCACTAATTAGTGAGTGCATACCATGTGTGTTCCATTGTGATTGTGTAACCTCACTCAGGGTGGTATTTTCTAGTTCCATCCATTTGCCTAAGAATTTCATAAATTCATTGCTTTTAATAGCTGAATAGTACTCCATTGTGTAAATGTACCATATTTTCTGCAACCATTTTTGTTAAGGGACATCTGGGTTCTTTCTAGCTTCTAGCTACTATAAAAAAAGGCAGCTATGTGTCCTAATTACGTGTTGGAGCATCTTAAGATTGTACGCCCAGAGTGGTATTGCTGGCTCCTCCGGGAGTATTATGTCCAATTTTCTGAGGAACCAGCAAACTGAGTGGTTGTACCAGCTTACAATCACACCAGTAATAAAGGAGTGCTCCTCTTTCTCTACATTCTTTCCAGCTGCTACTGTCACCTGAGTTTTTGAACTTAGCCATTCTGACTGGTGAGAGGTAGAGTCTCAGGGTTGTTTTGATTTGCATTTCCCTGATGATTAAGGATGTGGAACACTTCTTTGGGTGCTTCTCATCCTTTTGAGTTTCCTCACTTGAGAATTCTGTTTAGTTCTGTTCACTATTTTTAATGGGATTATTTGGTTCTCTGGAGCCTAACATCTTGAGTTCTTTGTATATTTTGGATATTAACCCTCTATTGGATGCAGGATTGGTAAAGATCCCAGTCTGTTGGTTGACATTTTGTCCTATTGAGAGTGTCCTTTACCTTACAAAAGCTTACAATTTTATGAGGACCCATTTGTTGATTCTTGATCTTAAAGCATAAGCCATTGGTGTTCTGTTCAGGAACATTTACCCTGTGCCCATGTGTTCCAGATTTCCCCCACTTTCTCTTCTATTAGATTCAGTGTACGTGGGGAATTTCAGGCTGGTCTCCAGTTGAGCTGAGGTCTGAACCTTGATGGTCATAATTCACCTTCATGACACAGTAGGTGTACCCTCATGCTCCTGCAACTCTCGCCCCTGCCTAACTTACCACCTCCCACAGCCCCCACAAGAGAAGCATGGTCAGTAGTCATGTAAGCAATGACCCAAGCTTCTGACCTTTAGGCTAAACTCTTCCCCAGTTACCTGGCAACAGTAAAGACCATAAAAAGGGCTGTTCAGCCTCCACCTCACTCTCTTACTCTTATGCTCTTACTTCTTGCCCTTCACTCTCTCACCCTCTCTCTTCCCTCTCTGTCTTCTCTCCTCTCTCCTTTCTCTTTGTCCTCTCCTATCTCCCTCTCACTCTTTTTCTCTCTAGCCTTCTTTCTCTCTCCCTCTCCCTCTCCCTTCTCTCTTTCTCCCTGCATTTCTATAATAAAGCTCTTAAACCATAGAGAGTCTCTGCTCCATCAAGATCCGCTGCATACTCTGGTCAGTGTTGGGAACCTCTTCCCTTATCCCTCTCTCCTAAAACCCCAGGGTGACAGGGTGTTTGTTGCCTCAGGGTCTCAGGTCGGGGGCTGACCCTTATCCACCCCCCACCCCCGCCGAGCTGAGTGGGGTCAGAGGCTTAGATGCCCACCCAGGACAAGTGGAAAGTGTCTGGCAGCCCTCCCCACACCTGCCTAGAGCACAGGAACTCTGGCCTGATGTGGATTCTCCCATCTTCCCCAGGGCCTTCTCCCCAGGGGCCCCCTTTTTTGTTCCCAACAAGTTTATCTGGTTTTATGTGGAGGTCTTTGATCCACTTGGACTTGAGCTTTATACAAGGAGATAAGAATGGATAGATTTGCATTATTCTGCAAGCTGACTGCCAGTTAAACCAGCACCATTTGTTGAAAATGCTATATTTTTTCCACTGGATGGTTTTAGCTCTCTTGTCAAAGATCAAGTGACCATATGTGTATGGGTTCATTTCTGGGTCCTCAATTATATTCCACAGATCTACCTGCCTGTCACTGTACCAGTACCATGCAGTTGTTATAACTATTGGGCTGTAGTTCAGCATAAGGTCAGGGATGGTGATTCCCCCCAAAAGATCTTTTATTGTTGAGAATAGTTTTCATTATCCTGGGTTTTTTGTTATTGCAGATGAATTTGTAAATTGCTCTTTCTAAATCTTTGAAGATTTGAGTTGTAATTTTCATAGGGATTGCATTGAATGACGTAGGAGGTAGAGGCATTGACCATGAGGCCCGAAAGCCAGGGATTTTTATGGATAGGGGGGTAAGGGGCTCTGGAGAATTGGCTCGGTTGCACACAATTGGCCCACTTAAACATCAACAGAATGATTACACATTTGCAGAATGGTACTTGTAAGTCAGCAGAACACCTGGTCAATATATGACTCCAAGCTATGTCAGTAGTGTTTTAACAATGGGCCCGCCAGGACACGTTCCACTATGCTTTCTGCCTCAGGCTTCTAAGTTTACAAACAACTTTTCCTTTGAATTATTCGACATATGTTACATGAATCAGGCCTCAAAATTTACCTGAAATTCCATTTCCCTTCACTTTCTCTAGGTAAAAGTTCAAGTAGTAAATTGAATAGACATGGAGAGGGTACACAACTTTTTCTTGTTTCTGATTTTAATAGAATTTCTTTGAAGGCCTTTAAATGTAATTTGATTTTGGCTACAGTCTTGTTTTTAGTTGTATTAATTATGCTTAGGTATGTGGTGGTATTCCCAAATCTCTCTAGAACATCCCAAAGGGGTGCTAGATTTTTGTGAAAGCCTTTTCTGTATTTGATGAGATGATAATGTGATTACTTATTCATTCAATTGGTTTATACGGTGGATTATATTTACTGATCTTTTAAATATATGGGTCCCTCCATCTTTGGGATGAAGTCTTTTCTGTGATTTTCAGGGGGTACAAGCAGGAGTTGGAACTGAGGTGAAGTAATGAGATGGGGAGAGACATTAGTAGGAGAAGGTCTGTGGGATCCACAGGAGTAGGGAGCAGGGAAGGGCAGGGAATGGTGTCATAGGTATTCTGATGAAGAGCCAGGAATGAGACTGGGGAATTAACTAACCTGGACCCTTGGGGGCTCCCTGAGAGTGAATCATCAACCAAAAGGCATACTTAGATTGGAACCCAGCCCTCCTACCCCCTCCCCACCCCAGCCCACACATACTTAGCACATGTGAAGCTCAGTTTTCATGAAGGTCCCCAAACACTAGAGCAGGGGCTATCCCTAAAGCTGTTGATGGGTTGTAGATACCATGTTTCTCTAACTGAGCCACCTTGTAGGGGCATCAGTGAGAGGTAATGTGCCTAGCCCTGCAGTATCTTGAAACTGGGAGAGGGATCATTCCCTATTCTGTGCAAAGGAGAGGAGAGTGAATGGATGAGCTGTGTAAGGAGCGGAAGGGGGAGATGGGCTTGTATGTAAAACAAACAAACAAACAAACAAACAAATAAATAAATAAATAATAAAAGATTTGGAGGGGAGTAGAGAGTGATGGAGGTTTTTAGTTGGCTTACCTGTTTCCCTGGCCTGGCTCACCTGATGTGTTCCCAAGGGATTCTTGCTGGTTTTAGAAGTTGGGTTACTGGGAAGAGTTGGGAGAAAGAATGTTGCAGGAGAGAGTCTTTGTGATCCAATTGGGATGTGATCAGAGAAGAAAGGAGACCTCAGCAGTGTTTCTGTGCCAACTTTGGAAATAAGACGGGGAAAATTGGAACTGGGGAAGAAGATAGATGGAGAAGAGTGTGGCTCTGATGTTTGCCTCCTTGATGCCCTGATTGGCGAAGCCCTCGAGTTAGTAGGGATTGTATGGTGGTATTGGAGAATAGGACAACTCAAAGTGTCAGGAAAGGGAGGTAAGAAGTAAGATCTACAGAAGATAGGAGTTTGGGGGAAGGTTAGGCTACCACAGTTTCTCTTCTACAAAGCTGAGACTCAAGTATTGATTCACCTGGAACTAAAGGAGTTTTAAAAAAAATTCTACAGACTAAATTTGACAAGTGGACCAGGTAATGCTTGTTCAGACTAGCATACATATTTTTTAATAAGTGATTTACCATGAGAGTTAAAAATGTTAAGAAACATAACCAAACATTTTGTGTTGATTATCTTAGTAATGTGGTATTTGTGAAGATGATGCCAAGATTGAATGATAGAGGTAGTAAGAAGAAATGAGAGATAAAGGAAAGAAACAGACAAAATGATGTTTTTGGACATTCAGCAAACTTATGAGAAAGGATCTTTAATGTTGACATTCTAATCTTTTTGCAAGTATCTTATTTATTAATAAACAAGATTTGAATATTGTTTTATGCATGACTACCCTCCTGAGTATTTATTAGTTCATTAATTTGTTGAATGTTTATAAAAATTTTATAGATGACTCAAATCTTTTGTTCTTAGGGTAATTTTGATATAACAAAAACAGCAATTTGTAGAATTAGAATTTTGAAATGTCATTCCTGGGGTTACTAATACAAATTTTTTGAGTTTTGCATTGTGTTTTACAGAAAGTTTAAATTATGTTTTACATCTAAACAAAACCACTCAATTCTCCAAAAGAAATTCTTCATAAAACTTATCTTTATCCATGGAAATAAGTTTCAAATGTTTCAGTGGAGCAGAGTCCATAATTACATAAGATAAAACTAAACCAAGAAATGATTTCGTACATATACTAAAAATAAATTCAAAATATTACTAGTAATATAATAACTCAATCTTTAATCAAAACACATTGGTTTTTGTATGTTTAACAGAAATATACTATCCACCATGTGCAAAATATTCGATCTCTCTTGGTATTTAACAATGGATGAGTGGATAACAAAATAAGATATCTATACAATGTAGAATATTCATCATTCAGCTCTTAAAACCTGTAAGAATTGCTGAATTCTTAAATTGCTGAAGAATGATGCCCAATATACAAATAGTATGCAAAAGCAAAGAGTACTTTATTCTGCAGAAGTCCAGCATGAGGTTGGGGGTGGGGGTGAGGTGCTGCTCTTTACCAAGATGGAAATGCTCAGGTGAGCTTGCAGGCCCACTTTAAAGCAGATTAGGGGAATTCCTTGGAGGGTAGGTGTTCTTTATCTTAATGGTTTAGCACAATCTCTAAGGGGTATGGGGGTCTTTGGGGTTGGCTAGGGCTCTGGAGACATTCCAGAACCATTGTGGAAGGGCACAGGACTTAGGAACATTTGCTGACTCACTGATGCTGCCTCAGGCCAGGGGACTTTTCCATTAACTGACTTGCCCAATTCTGGGAAACAAAAATGTAAGGCCAGTTTGAAGTTTTCTTGAAGTGCCAGTTTGAAGCCTGTCACAGAGTCAGTCTTTTTCAGTTTTCTTAAAACTATGAGTTTACATGTACCAATATATTTTAAACAACATGTAACTGAAATAACACCATGTGTGGGCATATAAATGCTTCTTTTCCTCATATAACAGGTAGAAACAGTGCAGAATAGTGGCTGTTAGGGTAAGGACACTGAAAATACAAAGCAGTGGACTTATTATCAGATGGGGAGAAAAGTGGTATTAAAGAAAAAACTGTAAAAATTATATTACTATAGGATATTTGTAGTAACAATTTACTCTGTTTGGAATGTCAAATGGTCTCAACACAAAGAATAAACATTTGAGGCTATATATATGCTAATTACTCTAATTTAACAACTATGCACTGTATACATATATCAAATAATGTTAACAAAGAATACACATACATACACACACACACACACACACACACACAATCTCTCATGTGGGCATTAATTTAAAGTTTTATGATATTATACAGACTTTTCCAGGTTTTGTGTCTATGTTATTTCGTGCAATTTTCCAAGCAATTTCCTCCTCATCATTTTTTTGACATTTCAGTCACTTCTCCCCATCCCCACCCCTCAAAAGAACAGAGGATCACTTTGCTAGATAAAAGCTGTTTTTCCCTGGCTAAAATAAAATAAAATGCCTTCATAAATGAAGACAATTTTAAAATCTGAACAGTCATAAAATGTGTTTTACAATATAAATACAAAATGGTTCTCTATAATATAATTTGCTTCTTTTAACAGTGAAAGACGAGAAAGCTCAACTTATTTGTTTCCTTCTCAATTCCAAATTTTGAAAATTTGCATATTGACATTTACAATATCACATTAAGAATGAATATAATACACATGTTTCTCCAATCTGTTACTAATAGTATATTTCTATGTTTTTTTAATTTTTACTATTTGGATTATTTCAAGAATGCTATTGTATTATTAAATACTTTAATATTGTATAATATGCATGTTAAACAATATAGTGTTGCTAAAATAAAATTGAATTTTAAATAAAGCATAATTACAAAAAAATTAAGGGATAATATCTGGACATATAGCTCAGTTTTTAGAGTATTTGCCAGGCATGAGTCCTTAGTTCAGTCTCCAGCAAAGCATAAACCATACATAAGGGTTGCCTGTCTGAAATAGAATAAAAATGACCTGAGGTTCAGTTCCATGGAAAGTTTGTAATTTTTGGAATTGATGGACTGAATAGCATGCCCAAATTCTTATGCAACTCTTAGGCTCATGTTGAGAGAAATAATTTAAGTAGGAGGCAGTCATGAATGTCAGATTATAAAGCCTGACTTTTGTTAGACTTTTATAAAAATGTATAGAGAAATAGAACAGACACTGTTAAATAGATGAACCAGATATAATGGGGTAATAGCAAGATAGTTTATTGGGTAAAATGTTTGCCTTACAAAGATAAGGAACAGAGTTTGTATTCTCAAAATCTACATACAAGCTGAGTTGGCATAATTGCCAACATGTAAAACCAGCTTAAAAGAGACAGAGAGTCTCTAGATGGTTAACAAGAATAGACAGGAAAGCAAAATCCAGCTGTAGCAAAAATCCTAGCCATTGTATATAATGTCAGAGTGATCAAAGAAGATGCTTCATGTTATCCTCAAAAACACACACACGCACACACATAACCACACATACACACACACACACACACACACACACACACACACACACACTAAAACATATGTGCTCACACCCAGATTTTGGAACACACAGGTGAACACATGTCCATGAATATCATCAAGGAAATAAAGTCAACCTGTGTGGCTAGAATAGATATCATTTTAAGATTATGGTCAGTAAATCAAAAAAGGCCATAGAAATTTTATTCATTACAGATTATAGGAATACTGGAAACCAGTGTGTATTTAATAATGTATAAAAGTGGAACGCACAATTCTGATACGAAAAGATAGGTCCATGAAAGCAAAGACTATTCAAGTCATATTAAGGAGTTTTGGTTTTATAGTAAACATGAGTCTCATAAAATTTCCTAATTTAACATCTAGGAATCATTCAGGGTGAAGAATTGAAAGATTTATACTCCACCAGCATTGCTGTGTCTTTCATAGATGGAGTTAAAGCTATTTGGAGGCTAGGTCTGCAATGAAGGCAGTGCTGGAGAGTTGTGGTTGGCAAGGAAAAGTGGATGATGACGCAAGATAGACTTAGACATGGAAGTCAAGAATAAAATTGAAAAGGTCAATGTCTCTAGTGATTTTCTTTTTCTTTTTTTGATTTTTTAATTAGATATTTTCTTCTTTACATTTCAAATGCTATCCTCAAAGGCCCTATACGCTCCCCCTGCCCTGCTCCCCAACCCACCTACTCCTGCTTCCTGGTCCTGGCGTTCCCCTGTATTGGAGCATATAATCTTTGCAAGACCAAGGGCCTCTCCTCCCAGTGATGGCTGATTAGGCCATCTTCTGCTACATATGCAGCTAGAGACACGAGCTCAGGAGGTACTGATTAGTTCATATTGCTGTTCCTCCTATAGTGTTGCAGACTCCTTCAGTTCCTTGGGTAGTTTCTCTAGCTCCTCTATTGGGGGCCCTGTGTTCGTTCTCTAGTGATTGTCAACTCATATAAATTTACAACACTCATATGAAAGTGGAAAATCTGGAAAACCTCATTTAGGATAAAACCAAGACTGATTCAGTTTTGCTCCTTGAATCAAAAGAGATCTTGAGACATCCAGAAGTTCTAAATGATCACATTCCAATCCGTAACCAGCTCTCATTTGTATGTATTTAAGTGGGAAATTCCATTCACAAGTACCAATAGGTATATTTGTCATGGTCTGTAGCCATGTAACTCTTATAACTATTGTTTTCCAAAGTCAAAACATAAAAAACTTAAATTCTAGATAATGCTCCATGGCTTAATATGTGTAAAAACTCAATTTGTGATTTTTTTCCTATGAAGAAATATATACACAGATGTTATTCAAAGATTAACAGGTTAGTGTTGAAACCTTAAACCTCTTTTAGAAAAAAACAGATGTTGTCACAAGGATAAATTTTAATAGGGAAAATTTACAGCCTCAATTCCAAGGAACTGAAAACAGCAAATAAAGAAGCAGATGAACAGCTATAAGAACTGCTGGGAAGAAATGAATCCACACACCTATGGTCACTTGATTTTTGACAAGGGAGCTAAAACCATCCAGTGGAAAAAAGACAGCATTTTCAACAAATGGTG
>NC_034598.1:14792042-14836727 GCF_900095145.1 Mus pahari
ACCCCCTGAGCTCGTGTCTCTAGCTGCATATGTAGCAGAAGATGGCCTAATCGGCCATCATTGGGAAGAGAGGCCCCTTGGTCTTGAAAACTTTATATGACCCAGCACAGGGGAATGCCAGGGTCAAGAAGTGGGAGGGGGATAGGGGAGCAGGGGCAGGGGGGTATAGGGAACTTTCGGGATAGCATTTGAAATGTAAATGAAGAAAATATCTTAAAAAAAAAAGTTCCTGACACGAAGGGGGGGGGGAGAACTGCTGGGAAGCTAAATATATGTGAGTTGGGTTTATTTTATTTTACTATTATTTTTTAAATGCACTTGTCTTAAGAGAAGAATGAATAAAAATAATGAAAACCTCACAAGAGAAAATAATTTAACCAAAGCATAGTTTCAAATAAAATGGAGAATTTGGAGACTAAGAATATTATGAATAATTATCTGAATGAACTGTTGCATAAATAAATAAGCAGTGAAAGCTTTGGATCCAGGATCACAAGGCATCAGGTGGGACACCTATCTATACACACACACACACACACACACACACACACACACACACATACACACACACCTATTTAATGATTTTATTTCTCCAAGTGATGAAACTGGAGGCAAAAAGCATGATATAAGGGTGTGAAATAATAATTTATTATGTGAGATCCTGAAAAGAAAGTAACATAAAGCAGGAAAAAGAAAATGAAAAGCAGAAAGGAAGAGAAAAGAATGATGCAGGATGGCAAGACTAAGGACTGAAAGGAGTGGGAAAGGACAGTGAGGAAGAATACTATGTCTTTTATTTAAAACACTTGAATTCTGATAGCATATATTTTTTCTTTTTCCTTTGGTTTTGCTCTGATGGAGGAATTCAAATAACTAGCTTGGTATTTGGTATACCTACCTAATTATATATATATTTATTTCCATGCTGGAATCTTGTTAAAGTTTATCAATCAGTAAAATTTCAACTTAATGAACCAATCAAGTTCTATTAATTACACATAATTTCTTTATTTTTCCCATATGAAAAAGATGTTAAAATTACCCTCGCTTTTCTGAGGAATGAAACATCATTAGACATTTAATGTAATTATTGTGCATGTAGATTTATATTTTAGATTTGGCTAACTAAAGAATATCTCTAAGCCAAAGAGTGATTGGATGTAGTGAAAGCAAGGAGCAACAGTTGTTGACTAGAGTGATCGTGCAGAAATTACAAGATCCAGTGTTGCTAGGAAAGCCATTAAGGACTCAGGACAAGTAGCAAGAATAAGAGTTATACGTAGACTGGTGTGCTTAATGATTTGAAATAGAGTAGATTGTTGTATCTTTCTAGAAGTGGGCTACTTTTAATCTCTTAGTGCATTGGTGTGTATTACTATGATAGCTTTATCTACATCTGTGTCTGTTAATGAATAGACAGATTGGATACATTTGCTTACATACTTGTAGCATATTCACAATAACGTTCCTTCTGTTTCAAACTATGCTGGGACCCAGCCCCAGCTGTTTTTCTTTCCTGTTGGTTCTTGTGGCAGTGGAGGGAAAACACATAGTACACTGGGGAGGGGGCGGGGAGGTCTTGGTCTCAAGAGATATTTAAGGTTGCTGTTTAACAATAAAATATTTAACTATCTTAAGTCTGTCATTTTGCTACTGTAGCTGAACTGCCTGAAATGAAATGTTTACATGCCTATCCATTAAGAGTAATTATCAGGCTAAATATTCATTATCTATTACCAACTCTACAGGTTTATGGAGAGTTGAAGACCATAACTAAGTTACCATTGAAGTTTTATATGGATAAACCCAATAGATATTTTAACTTCTGTCCTTGCACCTGTAGTATACACTCAGTACCATTTTTATGAAATTTGGTTAATTTTTTTTAATAAAAAAGGTTAAATTAGGTTAATTTTAAGCCTTAGGAATGTGTTCCTTCAGTCAGCTATTGGATGGAGCACAGGGACCCCCAATGGAGGAGCTAGAGAAAGTACCAAAGGAGCTGAAGGGGGATGTAACCCTGTAGGTGGAACAATATGTACTAACCAGTACCCCTAGAGCTCGTGTCTCTAGCTGCATATGTAGCAGAAGATGGCCTAATCGGCCATCACTGGGATTAGAGGCCCCTCGGTCTTGCAAACTCTGTATGACCCAGCACAGGGGAATGCCAGGGCCAAGTAGTGGAAGTGGGTGGGTAGGGGAGCAGGGGAAGGGGAGGGTATAGGGAACTTTCGGGATAGCATTTGAAATGTAAATAAAGAAAATATCTAATTAAAAAAAAAAGGAATGTGTCCCTAAGTTTTAAATCCCTTTTTATATCTAAGAAGCAATGGACTGCTGACACTTGAAGACTGGCACAATTCTAATGGCAGTTTGAATATCAGAGATGTCTCATTACAAAAGGCTTAGTAATTATTAGTATAATCTTAGGAATTCTTATAGGATCATCATTAGGAATTAGGAAATCATCTATTAGTCTATATAGCATTACTACAAGGTACTACTTCTTCATTGTTTTTTTTTATTAGATATTTGCTTCATTTACATTTCAAATGCTATGCAGAATGTCCCCTATGTACTCTACCTTCCCTGATCCCCAAACCACCCACTCCCACTTCCTGGCCCTGGCATTCTCTTGTACTTGGGCATATAATCTTCGCAATACCAAGGGCCTCTCCTCCCATTGATGGCCTACTAGGCCATCCTCTGCTATATATGCAACTAGAGACAAAAGCTCTACGGGGTACTGGTTAGTTCATATTGTTCTTCCTATAAGGTTGCAGACCCCTTTAGCTCCTTGGGTATTTCTCTAGCTCCTATATTAGGGGCACCGTGTTCCACCCAATAGAAGACTGTGAGCATCCACTTCTTTATTTGCCAGGCTCTTGCATAGCTTTACAAGAGACAGCTATATCAGGATCCTGTGAGCAAAATCTTGTTGGAATATGCATTAGTGTCTGGGTTTGGTGGTTGTATATGTGATAGAACCCCAGGTGGGGCAGTCTGTCTATAGTCCTTCCTTCCATCTCAACTCTGAAATTTGTTCCTGTAATGCCTTCCATGAGTATTTTGTTCTCCATTCTAAGATGGAACTAAGTATCCATACTTTGTTCTTCCTTCTTGAGTTTCATGTGTTTTGAAATTGTGTCTTGGGTATTCTGATTTTCTGGTCTAATATCCACTTATCAGTGAGTGCATGTCATGTATGTTCTTTTTTGATTGGGTTACCTCACTCAGGATGATATCCTCCAAATCCATCCATTTGCCTAAGAATTTCATAAATTTGTTGTTTTTAATAGCTGAGTAGTACTCCATTGTATAAATGTACCACATTTTCTGTATCTATTCCTCTGTTGAGGGACATCTGGGTTCTTTCTAGCTTCTAGCTATTATAAATAAGGCTGCTATGAACATAATGGAACGTGCATCCTTATTACAAGTTGGAACATCTTCTGGGCATATACTGAGAAGTGGTATTGCTGGATCTGCCAGTAATATTGTCTGAGGAAATGTGAGACTAATTTCCAGAGTGGTTGTACCAACTTGCAATCTCACCAGCAATGGAGGAGTGTTCCTCTTTCTCCACATCCTCGCCAGCATCTGCTTAGACCTGAATTTTGACCTTAACCATTCTGACTGGTGTGAGGTGGAACCTCAGGGTTGTTTTGATTTGGGTTTACCTGATGATTAAAGATATTGAACTTTTTTTCACGTGCTTGTCAACCACTTGTTATTCTTTAGGTGAGAATTCTTTGTATAGCTCTGTACCCCATTTTTAAAGGGGGTATTTGATTTTCTGTAGCCCAGCTACTTGAGGTTTTTTTATATATTGGATATTAGTCCCCTATCAGACTTACGATTGGTAAAGATCTTTTCCCAATCTGTTACTGACCTTTTTGTCTTATTGACAGTGTATTTTGCCTTACAGAAGCTTTGCAACTTTATGAGGTCCCATTTGTAGATCCTCAATCTTACATCACCAGCCATTGCTTTTCTGTTTAGGAATTTTTCCCCTGTGCCCATATCTTTGATGCTTTTTCTCTGATTTCTCCTCTATAAGTTTCAGTGTCTCTGGTCTTATGTGGAGTTCNTNGATCCACTTAGACTTGACCTTAGTACAAGAAGATAAGAATGGATCAATTCGCATTCTTCTACATGATAACTGCCAGTTGTGCCACCACCATTTGTTGAAAATGAAATCTTTTTTCCATTAGATGGTTTTAGCTCTTTATTAAATATCAAGTGACCTTAGGTATGTGTGCTCTTTCCTTGGTCTTCAATTCTATTCCATTCATCTACCTGTCTGTTTCTGTACGAGTACTATGCAGTTTTTATGACAATTAGTCTGTACTATAGCTTTAGATCAGGCATGGTGATTCCACCAGAGGTTCTCGTATTGTTGAACCAAATGAACTTGTTTTGTTATTCCAAATGAACTTGCAAATTGCCCTTTCTATCTCAGTGAAGAATTGAGTTGGAATTTTGATGGGGACTGCATTGAATCTGTAGATTGCTTTTGGCAAGATATCCATTTTTACTATTTTAATCCTGCCAATCCATGAGCATGGGAGATCTTTCAATCTTATGAGATCTTCTTCAAATTCTTTCTTCAGGGACTTGAAGTTCTTATCATACAGAGCTTTCACTTACTTAGTTAGAGTCACACAAAAGTATTTTATATTATTTGTGACTATTATGAAGGGTGTTGTTTCCCTAATTTATTTCTCAGCCTGTTTATCCTTTGTGTAGAGAAAGGATTTGGTTGAGTTAATTTTATATCCAGCTACTGCACTGAAGCTGTTTATCAGGTTTAAAAGTTCTCTGGTGGAATTTTTAGTATCACTTATATATACTATCTTCTCATCTGCAAATAGTTATATTTTGACTTTTTCTTTCCAATTTGTAATTACCTTGACTTCCTTTTGTTGTCTAAATATTCTGGAAAGGATTTTGAGTACTATATTGAATAGGTAGGGATAAATTGGGCAGCCTTGTCTAGTCCCTGATTATAGTGGGATTGCTTCCACCTTTTCACCATTTAGTTTGATGTTGGCTACTGGTTTGCTGTATATTGCTTTTATTATATTTAGGTATGGGCCTTGAATACCTGAACTTTCCAAAACTTTTATCATGATTGGGTGTTGGATTTTGTCAATTTTTTTCTCAGATGATCATTTGAATTTTGTCTTTTAGTTTGTTTATATAGTAGATTCTGTTGATAGATTTCCATATATTAAACCATCCCTGCATCCCTGGGATGAAGCCTACTTGATCATCATGGGTGATTGTTTTGATGTGTTCTTTGATTTGGTTTGTAAGAATTTTATTGAGTATTTTTTGGTCTGAAGGTCTCTTTCTTTGTTGGGTCTTTATGTGGTTTAGGTATCAGAGTAATTGTAGCTTGATAGAATGAATTTGGTAGAGTACCTTCTGTTTCTATTTTGTGGACTAGTTTGAGAAGAATTGGAATCTGGTCTTCTTTGAAGGTCTGATAGAACTCTGAACTAAACCCATGTGGTCCTGGGCTTTTTTGGTTGGGAGACTATCAATGACTGCTTATATTTCTTTAGGTTATATTGGACTGTTTAGATCATTATTCTGATCCTGATTGAACTTTGGTACCTGATATCTGTCTAGAAAATTGTCCATTTCATCCAGGTTTTCCAGTTTTGTTGAGTGCAGGTTTTTGTAGTAGTATCTGATGAGGTTTTGGATGGATTTCCTCAGGTTCTGTTGTTATGTCTCCCTTTTCATTTCTGATTTTGTTAATTAGGACACTGTCCATGAGCCCTTTATTTAGTCTGGCTAAGTGTTTCTCTATCTTTTGATTTCCTCAATAAAATAAAATAAAATAAAATAAAATAAAATAAAATAAAATAAAAATAAAAATAAAAATAAAAATAAAAATAAAAATAAAAATAAAAATAAAAATAAAAAACAGCTCCTGACTTGATTGATTTTTCTTGTTCCCACTTGGTTTATTTCAGCCCTGAGTTTGATTATTTCCTGCCATCCACTCCTCTTGGGTGAATTTGCTTCCTTTTTTTCTAAAGCTTTTAAGTTTGCTGTCAAGTTGCTAGTGAATGCTCTCTCTACTTTCTTTTTGGCAGCAGTCAGACTTACGAGTTTTCCTCTTAGGACTGCTCTTCTTGTATCCCATATGTTTAGGTATGTTGTGGCTTCATTTTCATTAAACTCTAAAAAGTCTTTAATCTCTTTCTTTATTTCTTCCTTGACCAAGTTATCATTGAGTACAGTGTTGTGAAGCTTCCATGTGATTAGTCTGTAGTGATTTGATAGGATGCATGGGTTAATTTCAATATTTTTGTATCTATTGAGGCATGTTTTGTGATCATTTATATGGTCAGTTTTGGAGAAGGTATCATGAGGTGCTGAGAAGAAGGTATATCCTTTTGTTTTAGGATAAAATGTTCTATAGTTATATGTTAAATCTATTTGTTTCATAACTTCTGTTAGTCTCCATGTGTCTGATTAGTTTCTGTTTGCAGTATCTGTCCAATGATGAGAGTGGGGTGTTGAAGTCTCCCACTATTATTGTGTGAAGTGCAGTGTGTGCTTTGAGCTTTACTATAGTTTCTTTAATGAATGTGGATGCCCTTGCAGTTGAAGCATATATATTGAGAACTATGAGTTCATTTTGGAAGATTTTACCTTTGATGAGTATGAAGTGCCCCTCCTTGTCTTTTTTGATAACTTTGAGCTGGAGGTTGATTTTATTTGATATTAGAATGACTACTCCAGCCTTCTTCTTCGGACTGTTTGCTTGGAAAGTTGTTTTTAGCCTTTTACTCTAAGGTAGTGTCTGTCTTTTTCCCAGATGTGGGTTTCCTGTATGCAGCAAAATGTTGGGTCCTGTTTATGTAGCCAGTCTGTTAGTGTATACCTTTTTATTGGGGAATTTAGTCCATAGATATTAAGTTAAAGTAATTGTTGCTTCCTGTTATTTTTGTTGTCATAGCTGGGATTCTGTTCTTAGGGCTGTCTTCTTTTAGGTTTGTTGAAAGATTACTTTCGTGCTTTTTCTTGGAAATAATTTCCCTTCTTGTGTTGGAGTTTTCCCTTTATTATCTTTTGAATGGCTGGATTCATTGAAAGATATTGTGTGAATTTGGTTTTGTCCATAGATGGAATACTTTGATTTCTCTATCTATGGTAATTGAGAGTTTTGCTGGGTACAGTAGTTTGGGCTGGTATTAGTGTTCTCTTAGGGTCTGTCTAAGATCTGTCTAAGATCTTAACATCTGTCTAAGATCTTCTGGTTTTCATAGTCTCTGGTGAGTAGTCTGGTGTAATTTTAATAGGTCTGTCTTTATATGTCATTTGACCTTTTCCCTTATTGCTTTTAAAATTCTATCTTTATTTAGTGCATTTGTTGTACTGATTATTATGTGTCTGGAGGAATTTCTTTTCGGGTCCAGTCTATTTGGAGTTCTGTAGGCTTCTTGTATGTTCATGGGCATCTCTTTCTTTAGGTTAGGGAAGTTTTCTTCTATAATTTTGTTGAAGATATTTACTGGCTTCTTAAATTGAAAATCTTCAATCTCATCTATACCTTTTATCCTTAGGTTTGGTTTTCTCTTTATGTCCTGGATCTCCTGGATGTTTTGAGTTAGAATCATTTTCATTTTGCATTTTGATTGCTGTCTCAATGTTTTCTATGGAATCTTCTGCACCTGAGATTTTCTCTTCCATTACTTGTATTCTGTTGCTGATGCTCTCATCTATGTTTCCTGATTTATTTCCTAAAATTTCTACCTTCAGAGTTGTCTCCCTTTGTGTTTCTTTTATTTTTTCTACTTCCACGTTTTAGATCTTAGATGGTTTTGTTCAATTCACCACCAGTTTGTTTGTGTTTTCCTGTAATTCTTTAGGGGAATTTTTGTGTTTCCTCTTTAACGCTTTCTACATGTTTAACAGATTTTTCCTGTAATTCTTTGAGGGATTTTTGTGCTTCCTCTTTAAGGTTTTCTACCTGTTTAGCCATGTTTTCCTATATTTCTTTATGTGAGTTATAAATTCCCTTCTTAAAAATCCTCTAACAGCATCATGAGATATGGTTTTAAATCTGAATCTTGCTTTTCATGTTTGTTAGCGTATCCAGAACTTGCTGTGTTAGGTGTGCTGGGTTCTGATGATGCCTAGTGTTCTTGGTTTCTGTTAGTAAGATTCGTATGTTTGCCTTTCACCATCTGGTAATCTCTGGAGTTAGTTGTTATAGCTGTCTCTGGTTGGAGCTTGTTCCTCCTGTGATTCTGTTAGCCTTTGTAAGCATTCCTGGGAGTCCAACTCTCTCCTGAGTCCCAGTGGTCAGAGTACTCTCTCCAGGCAAGATCTCCTCTTGTAGGAAATATGCACAGAGGTATAGATCTCAACTCTGCCTCTTGGCTGAAGATGAAGGTCCTAATTGACCCTGTCCAAGAAGCTCTGTTGATTCTGCAGTCTGCATGCTCTCCTGCAGGGACTGGTCTCTGAGATACCCAGGATAAAAAATGGTGCTCTCATCTGAGGTTAGTGGTCAGAGCCCTCTCTGGAGGCCAACTCTCCTTAGTGATCCTAAGATCCTGGATCTGCTAGGGCACCTGTGGTGTGGACAGTCCTCTGGTAACCGTGGGACCATCTGCTGAGTTCATGCCCAAGGTGACCCAGGGCTGGTGCTGACTAGAACAAACCCATGCCACTGGTCGGTCGGGTGGGTTTCCTCTGTCCCTGTTCCTGCTGGCGTAGGCCCCTCCCAGTTGTTTTGTAACAGAATTTACATTATACTCACCAGTGATCCCAAGATCCTGAGTGTGCTATGGCACCTGCAGCATGGAGAGTCCTCTGGGGACTATGGAACTAGTCTCTGAGTTTGCACCCAAGGTGGCCCAGGACATCTTCATTTTTATGCAGAGATCTGTTCAAAAGGGTAAACTAATACCATATGTGTGTGTGTGTGTGTGTGTGTGTGTGTGTGTGTGTGTGTGTGTAATATTAATAGCAAGAATTGTTCTTAAAATGATATTCTCTTCAGCCTTCCCTAAAGTAGCAATGCCATCATTACCTTTAACAGTCCATGGTGGAACCATCACAGAAAGAGCATCTACTAATTTTTAGCTTCACCTTGATTGCTGCTAGCAAACTACACAAAATGTCCATTAAATGAAAGTTAGCCTTCCTAATTATTTTTTTCTTTATATACTTTTAATGTTATTCAAATATATTTGAGATAGCCACATGGACCAAGATAAGAGTTTTCAATTGAATATAAGTAATTCTGAAATTTGGGATATTTCATTTAGGTCCATAATTTGAATAAAGATGAAAAATAACACTTAAACTTGTCATACTTGGAATATATTAAATATCATTAGCAGACAGTAATGAAAAATAGTATGCAGAAATAGTTAGCTTTTATTTTTGAATAATCCAAAAGGTACACATGGAGCTCTTTCTTTGTGAGAAATGCTGTCTTGAATTTGCTTGTTCTGCCATGGGTTTGTGTGAGATACATTCTCAGTTGCACAATTAAATTATTAAATACAGAAATTAAGAAGATTTACCTCTTTCTTAATCCAATTACTTATAATGTTACTGGTTCATTATAATGTCATAATTGTGTTATGTTTCTATACAAACAAAGTGAACTAGTTATAATTTTAGTTCATCGTCTACATAAAATATGCCAAATACGTTATATATCACTGATGATTATTTTTTAAAAATATCTTTTTTATTATTTTTATATATGTACATATGTCAGGTGGTACAGGTCATACAGAGGGCATAAAAGAACAAAAACTGGTATATGTGGACAGTGATTATGACTTTCTTAAATTGATGTTAGTGCTGAGAACTGAACTCCAGTCCTCTGAAAGAATTATAAGTTCTCCCAATGACTAAGTCATCTCTTCTGCCTCAGCCATAACTATTCTTATCTCTTTAATTCCTAAAGCTTCTATAATACCCAACATATTTTTGATACCACTGCTTAGAAATAGAGTATATCACATGCTCTGTTTCAAATTTGGGTATACTTTTTCATGCCAGTTTGAGTCTTCTAAAATAGATGTGATGATTTTGCAATTTTCATAGAAAAAATGACTTCTAGCTTGCTTCTGAGCTAAAAATGTACCCATATTGTATGGAAACTGCACACATCTACTTGCTTCAAATTGTAACTTATTAAAAATAACTATCCTATGCTTTAAAGCCACTATGTTTATCATTTATTGCTTTATTTAAAGATTGAAATAGGAGTCCCAAGAAAGTTTTTGCTCAAAAATATGTTAACATGTTTTAATGTCTTGAATTTTTAATATTATCTCAAAGCAATATCTATTTAGCAGTTATATTAATCAAAAATTCGAATCTTATATGAAAGCAGGAAGGAAAATGATGCTTTTCTTCTTGAAATGCTATCAACTTACTTTACCACGGGCTTCACAAAGTGACTAGAAGTGCAAAGTGAGTTACTCTTGATGTGTGCAGAATAATGTGTAAGTATGTTCACTGAAAAGTATAGCCACTTGTATTTTAAACAGTTTGTCATCACAAACTAAGTGAATGTTCTTAAGGAACTAGTAATACAATTATCATAATCTCTTATGCTGGGATTCATTTTAAACTTATTGACTATTTGATAAAGTATTTATTTGTTAAAGATAGAACCACTGAAGTTTAGCATTTTATATTCTGTCATACGTCCACTGCAGTGTTCTAAAGCATCCAGTTCCAAAGTGATGGGACTCTAGGACATGGCAATGTTCACATAAGCAAGTACAGACTTAAAACATAGCCTCAGGACCACATCATGATACATAATTAAATTGGTATTACATGTCCAACTATAGATGGTAAGCTAAAACCTAGATCTAGATATAGAGCAGAGGACTGTTAGCATTCTCTGTTGTAATCTACATAGAAAAAGATAACTTTATTTTTAATTGGCCTTTTTCTTTATTTGAAAGTAGATTCTTCTCTTATACAATACCAACCACACACAATTTTCCTTTGATCCAACCTTCCCAGGTTTCAACAACTTCCATTTACCCAGTATCCACTCCCTTTCCATCATCTTTCAGAAAAGAGGAGCCCTCCAAGAGACAACGACCAAACAGAAAAAAATAACGTAGCAGATGTGCAGCTCAGTCTTTATGTAGGTCCCCAACAACTAGAGCAGGGACAGACCCTAAAGCTGTTGCCTGTCTGTGGAATCTGATTCCCAAAAAGGCTGCCTTATCTGGCTTTGGTGGGAGAAGATTCACCTAACCCTGAAGAGGTTTGATACACCAAACTGGGGAGATAACTAGGGGAGGCCCACCCTCTCAGAAGAGAATGGGAGGAAGGATTGGAGAGAGATCCTGTGAGGGGGCATCTGGACAATGATTGGGCCATAAAAATTAATTAATTAAAAAATATAAAAGAAAACAAAACAAGAACCTTCACACTGGGCATGGCAGGTAACCAAAAAGTAGGAAAAGAGTCCAAAAAGCAGGCAAAAGTCAAGAACATCCACTTCCATAGATAGGCGCCCCCCCCCAAAAAAAAAAAAACAGTAACAATACATGTAAACAGAGGACCTGGTGCAGACCCATGCAGTTTCCATATTTGCAAATTAATTCTCTGTGAGCCCATATACGTTCTGATTAGTTGATTTAGTAGACTATGTTCTCCTGGTGCCCTCCATCTTTTCTGAATCCTACAATCTATCTGCCTCTTCTTTCATAGGATTTCCCCAGCTCTGAGGGGAGGTATAAGGGAATTGTCATCTAGTAACATGGCTACTCTAGCAAAGGATCACATCCAAAGACCTTATAGATTTATGTGATCTGGTTAGAATGATGACTTGCCCTGTTTTACTATAAGATCTGCCTGGAATATAGAGATGCCCTTAGTACATAACTAACAATGGTAGTAAAGATAGTTTGTAGAAGGAAGCAATCATGTTTGAAAAGAATTGAGGGTCAGACAAAGTGACAAATCAAAGCAAATTTTGAAAGAATGAGTGAGAGATAGGATACACACAACTCTCACAAGACAAAACAAGACTTTAGAAAGAACCAGCAGCAAGCCTTTGAGATGGCAATTATGTATTTCAAATAAATGGTTAGTTTTACAGGGAGGTACCAAATGGAGACCTCTAACTTAGACTCTTTCTCCATGTAATCTGTGGCTGTGGATCTTTGTGTCTGTTTACATTTACTGTCTGAGGAAGCCTTTCTGGTAATGAATGATCAAGGCACCTATCTATGAATACTGCTGAATATCAATACAAATCATTACACTGATTTTCTTGTTGTTGTTGTTGTTGTTGTTGTTGTTGTTGTTAGGCCAATTTTGTTTAGTTATGGCCTAGGCCTTTGGGATACCCAGTATCCAGTATCCAGTTTCTGACCATCCAAGCAATATCCAGGGTGGGTTTCCTATCATGTGTGGATCTCAACTTAAATCAGAATCCGATTGGCTACCCTCACAAGATTAATGCCATCATTGCTCCAACATATTTGAAAACAGGACTGATTTTAGGTCAAAGGTTCTGAAGGATTGGTTTTGTCCACATTTCTCAAGGTAGCCTCTAGAGTACCTTCCTATGCCAAAGAGTCTAGAACATAAGGTGAAGAATTCATGCAGGCACCAGCTTGACCTCTCTAAATTCAAGAGCTGTTATTTTAAAGTAAATTTCAAACATTTGATTTTACAATAAAGACTCAAGAGCCAGATGCTGGGCCAAAAGACTTGTAGTTTGGAGAGGCAGAGAAAACATCCAGTTGACCTTCCTCCTTAGTCTATGTATCAAAAGGAAAAGCAAGTGGAACCATTCCAAGAGAAAGAAGTATGTTACAGTCAACAATGGTGAAAGGAGTTAGTGATCTGAAGAGCATTTTTACAACAGACACGGACATGAAGAACCAGAGTTTTAAATTTGCCCACCTGTTTTTCTATCTTGCTTTGTCCCAGTATTTTCTTTGTGCTCCTTTCCATATGTTTTGAAATAGTAGTTTGTATTTTGTCCCATAGTATTTTGGAAGTATATGGTCTGTTTTTATTTTGATTTTATAGGTAATTATAGTTTAGAGATTGCATGAATCTCAGAAGAGTGACAAGTGATATGAAAGTTTCTTGATATACATGTGATGCAGACTCACATGCTTTTTTGCTGAGATAAGACCCATGGGAGTACAAGTGATCCTATACCCACTCCAGTAGTGACTCGCTTGACAGGACTAGAAACCTGGACGAAGTCCCGAGGTGAAAAGTTCACAGAAACTTAGTCTTCTGGAACCTTGGCATCCTGGATAACAAATGCTCCAAACTTGTCCTTGTGAATAGATCTGTGTGCTTTCTTTCCATATTGTTGTATTATAGGTGCCTCCAAGCAATGACTTGCCAAATACCTAAGCAAAATTGAACTTTGCTTCCTGGCCTTCACCAATGCCCTAGGGAGTCAACCCTGGGCTCGGAATTCAGTAAGAATATTACTTATTCAGTAACATTAAGAATTGTCTCTAGTATTGTAAGAGAGATAGTGAAAGAAATCAGGTATTACTATCTACTACATAGAGTTAGAACTCCCAGGGCAAGTTTAGCAAAGTAAGTTTAGAAGTCTTATTATAGTTATGTATAGCAGACTATATTACTTATTAGTAAAAGCCCCTCCCATACAATCTCTTAGAATAAAATCCAAGTCACTTCCATATGCAGGAATGTAGGAATGTACAATGGTTTAGGAAGTAGATCGGGCTGTGGTTTGAGGAGGAGCTAGAATATTGCATTATTCATGAGAAGATTAGCTAGAGCGGAACTCCCTAATTAAAATTATGGCTTAGGCATGAAAGCCCTTGCCCCCAGGAGTGTAAAGACCTCACACCTGGCTTCTAAGAATATGGCTGACCTTAGATAGCACTGACTTTGTCTCAGTTGTTTTATTGCCCAGTTCCTGCCAGTCTTTATGTTTTCTTTCCTCTGTTTTGTGTTAGAGTCATTAAGCATCTGGTAATCTCATTGTACCTTGCTGATGTGTCACCTAACTTCCCTATTTTCTTCTGTATTAAAAGTTTGATGCTCAATTTGCCAAATTACATTCAGATATAGCACTCTCCCTTCTGTCTGTATTTGTTTGTCATTTCTCGCTGACTCCTGCCCACCTGACCAGGACCCTAATTTCTTCCACGGATTGAAGGAGGCCAACTGGGTCTGGTCCATGGCAAAGTGACATTTGGAAAAAGTATAAATAGGACTCAATGGACAATGATAGCACACTTATATAGCTAGCTTTGTTTTATAAATCGTGAGCCTTTGATGATGCTGATCTTCACTGGGTCAAAAGAGAAGCATAGCAGAGAACTACTCCTGGCATCACAACTGGTTCCAGTTGTTCCCTATTCAGTGGAGGGCTTCCTGTTTCTGCTTGATTGTGCCACTGTTGATGATTGTGTTTGGTATTCTGACATCAATGAACTGGACTGCTGGTATCTTGACAAGAGATTGAAATCTCCCCTAAAGAACTACTTCTAAACAGGTCCATGTCACCTTGTCCTAGTTACCATCTTTTCTCCCCTACCTTTGGATGATGGGATAGAAAGGGGTCATAGTATTTGAAAACCCTTATTAAAAGTAGGTTTTGAAAAAATTCTGTAGGCCGGGCATGGTGGCGCATGCCTTTAATCCCAGCACTTGGGAGGCATTGGCAGGCGAATTTCTGAGTTTGAGAACTGGTCTGCAGAGTGAGTTCCAGAACAGTCAGGATTATACAGAGAAATCCTGTCTTGAAAAACAAAAATAAAAAATAAAATAAAAAAATCTGTACCTGCAGAAGAGACATTAATATTTGGAATTTAAAGAATGTTGAAACTGTTAAATTTGGGGAACTTTTGAAGTTTCACTAAATATATTTTACATTGTTATGGCTACAAACTTCTGGTGACCAGGAAGTGGATTATAGCAGTGTAAATATGTATGACCCCCTCCAGACTCATATGTTTGAATAATTGGTCATAGGGGAGTAGCACTATTAGGATGTATGGCCTTGGGCTGGTGAGATGGCTCAGCAGGTAAGAGCACCTGTCTTCTCTTCCAAAGGTCCTGAGTTCAAATCCCAGCAACCACATGGTGCCTCACAACCATCTGTAATGATATCTGGTGCCCTCTTCTGCAGTGTCTGAAGACAGCTACAGTGTACTTACATATAATAAATAAATAAATCTTTAAAAAAAAAAAAAAAAAAAAAAAAAGGATGTATGTCCTTGCTGGAGTATGTATGGCCTTATTGGAGGAACTGTGTCACTGTTCAGGTGAGCTCAATCTACTCCCAATGTAGAAGATACAGTCTCCTTCAGCTGCCTGTTAACCAAGATATAGAACTCCCAGATCCTTCTCTAGCATGATATTTACTTGCATGCTGCCATTCTGTCCACAGTGATGATACTGGAATACATTTCTGAAACTGTAAACTATCCCAAATTAAATATTTTCCTTTGTAAGAGTTGCCTTATTCTTTCTGTCTCCTTACAGTAATAAAACCCTAAGACACATGGAAACATACATGGAAATTTAAGATTTAATTTACAGAAATTAAAGGGCAGAAAGGAAAGATGATATTGTAAACACCTTTTGTTCTATGAAAATATATATATATTTTAAAAAGTAACATAGGCTATAAAATTTAATGTAATTACAAAATTCCATAACTGTATCTACCTCTATCTATGTCCAAAAAATCTATCACACTATTTGGAATGTGTTATAAAGACTTGGTTTTTGGTTTGTAAGATGCTTTCAAGTTAGTTGTTAACAGCTGAATTTCAAATATTTTAAAATAATTGCCCTTTGGTAAATCCAAAATCTTTAATGCAATACAATTTTACTGTTAATTTATAAACACTAGGTAACACATTAAAAGAAAATAATAAAACTTTTGAGAACATATTTAATATTAAGAAAAACACTAGGAAGTAAAAATATACTTTTTATATATTCAAAGAATGATAATATTAGGAAATTAAAATGTAGCTTTTTATATGTCCAAAGAATAGCTTTAAAATAAAAAGGTTTGAACAATCTTTGAAGGACCAGACTATTTTTGAATCGTAAAGAATATCTTTGATATTTTTTTCTTACAACAAGACACTTTCTTCACAAATTCATAGCAACACTTCATCAAAAGCAACTTTTAATTTACTTCAGTTCTTAGTGTTGGGTTTGTTTGTTCATTTGTTTTACTTGTTATTTTTGTTGTTGTTGTTGTTGTTACTGTTACTGTTAACTTAATTGCTATATTTTGAGACAGTATCATATAGCTACAAGTGGTTTAGAATTCAGTTCCAGCCCCCATTGTCTTCAACTCACAATCCTAATGCCCCAGTATTTCAGGTGCTGGAATTGTAAGTAAGTACATATCACTATGCCTGGGTCCAAAATTACATTTCTAGCTTTTTCTAGCTTTTTCTTTGTGAATGCCATTAAAGGGTTCCTAATTATCATACACTGAGACAATGAGGATTACACCATTATAGTAGCAACTTGCTACTTGACCTCTGCGGGTCATTGAGTTTACGGTAATATTGAGAGGTAAGGAAATATATTTTAAATAATTTTCTGCAAGTGTCCATTGTGTTTAGAGGCATTGATAATTTTTTATATACTTGCTTTCTAGGAACTAGATGTCTTTATACATCTTATTGAACATTAAGTAATTCAACAAATTTAATTAAATAATATTTTTCATTCTACCAGAGTTATCTCTCCACATGAACAACTATAGGGTTGTAGGCTTTCGTCTGTCCCACCACAGGTATGGGGAGGCAGACTATGGGGACTTTGACTGTGCTTGCTCCATGATGCTGCCACTGGGGCCAGTGTTGGACTCTAGGAAAGCACCAAGGCACCGCTCCAGGTACGGGAAAGCTAATTCTTATGTGTCAGAAAGCCAGAGCTGGTTCAGGGTTCCCTGGGCCTACAACAAGGCCATGGCTCTGGAGTTCTCTTACTCTTGGACATCCAGATGCCGCTGGGAGTTGTATAAGAGCAGAAAATGGAGTGGGTTCTATGGGTTGTGTCTAGCCTGGCGCTGGGGTTTGGAGGGGTGCGGAACAGGAGCTGGTGGAGACAGGATTGGTGGTGGTTGTGACTGGGAGTGCATAGAGGCTTTCTACATGAAATTAGGCAGTGTCTTTATAGGTAAAGGCATTCTTTATGGATCCCCGTGGCAGATCTTGGTGAAAAGAGAAAGTCCATGGTTGTAACCAGTTTCCTTATGGAGGAAAGTGGATGCAAAACCATACCCTACTTCTCAGTGATTAAATACCTTTTGCAGGTTGGAATATGTGGGAAGGGAAGCGTATTGGCTCAGCCCTCTGAGCCTCTTGATACCTCTTTAGCACGGAGAACTCTGTCTTGAGCCTAGGTGACCTTTGATCATGTCTTTATTTATATGAGAAGCATGACACATGTTCCAAGTCAGGAGTCTGGGGGAGCTAAGTGTGTGCCTACAGAGTCTCCAGGTCTTGATCGGCTATATGCAACTAAACTTCCTCGTATGGTTTCATGTCCCACAGACAACCATAAAACCAATGCTCAGATTCACTGGAAAGCAACATAAGTTAGGAAATAGCCAAATAGAAATAGCTATAAGGAGGAGAGCATAGGCATTCTAAAATTTAAAATACTGCTGCTTTAAATTTATTAGAAAATGAAATGATTCAGTTTTATTCATACTGTGTATAGACTAGGTGTTCTACAATTGGCTTAACAAAATGCTATCTATGTGAAAGTCAGTTGTGGAGTAGAAGGAGATTAAAAAGGAGTAAATCCAACCATCTGGAGAAAGAAAAACAAGAAAGTAATGATTTAATTCTCTTTTAGCCAAAATACTGCTTACAAATTTTTAGTTGTTATTGCTTTTGCCCCTATATATATGGCTGTAAGAATATTAGTAAATTTTACATATGGAAAGAGTGAAAGAAGTTGGCCTACTAATCCCAAAAGCCCTGAGCCACAAAATGAACAGTAAAATATGCCACACACATATAAGTAATGAACATGTCAGTGAGATGGATGATATGCATAGCTTCCAGGAAAAAAATTTCTTCAATGAAGACAATTGTTGTGTTGGGTCTTCTTTTGACTGATTCTATCTGCAGAAACTACTTTGCTGGTAGACAATGGCAGGAAGCAAAAAGCAACAGCCACATTCACAAATCCTATGGTGGAAGGAAGATATCTAATAAATCCAACTCTTAGAACAGATAGTAAAATGATAAATGTGCCCAAGGCAAGGCTTAAAAATGTGCAATAACAATGCATTCCTTTACTAAAGGAAGATCAAAAGAAAATAGAAAAGCTAGAGGTAAAGATACCCAGGTCCCAGAGGATAAAGACCTTTTATTAAATGTTAGTACAAAATAGCTACATTAACAACAATATTTTTGTAATAAAAATGTTATTTGTACAGTAAAGAAATAGATGCTGGGAGTTAAATCATCTAAAAATGCAAAGTAAAGAAGTGTATTTTAGAAAGAAATGTGTTTCATATCCAACTACTTACAATACAGACACTGCTGCTGAGTACAAAAAGAGAGAATCTGTTCCCTAGATACGCCTTAACTCTAGAAGTAGAAAGAGCAGAGAAGTAAATACTAAGGTTTGCCCTTGTGAACTCTGACCTGTAAATGATATTTTTTTATGGCCTCTTGGTCAGTTTGAACATGAGTGTGCTACTAAGGGTCAAACAGAAAGTTCAAATACAGTTCTTCATGGCCCAGAGTGCTTGAAGGATTTTTAAAATACATATTTCAATCAAGAGATAGTATGGTAGCTTAAATATGCTTGGCCCAAGGAGTGGAAATTTTTAGAGATGGCCTTATTGGAAGAAGTGTGTCACTGTGGGCATGGCCTTTAAGACCCTCTTTTCCTAGCCAGGTGGGAACCAGTTTCTCCTGGTGGCCTACGGATGAAGATGTAGAACTCTCAGCAACTCCTGTGCCATGCCTGTATGAATGCTGCCATACTCATGTCTTGATGATAATAGACTAAATGTCTGAACCTGTAAACCATAAGTTCTTATAAGACTTGCATTGACATTGGTATCAGTTCCCAGCAGTAAAACCCTACCTAAGGTAAAAGTAATCCTTAATTAATATATAAGCATAATATAATGAATAAAGGATTAAAAATAAAAAATGTAATAGATATTAATATATCTCCCTGACTATCATTCTATAGCTCATCTTCATGGTCAGCATGCTGATTTGTTGCATACATAAACATGGTGAAATGATTAATACAAAATATATATATATATATATATATATATATATATATATATATATATATATGTAGTGGTACCTTAGTCACTGTTCTATTGCTGTGAAAAGGCATCATGACCATCACAACCCTTGTAAAGAAAGCATTTAATTGGAGATGGTTTGCAGTTCAGAGATTAATCCATTGTTACATAGCAGGAATCATGGCGGCTCATGTACAGACATGGTACTGGAGAGGTAGTTGATAGTTCTACATCCAGATCTGCAAGGCATCAGGAAGAGAGAGATACAGGGTCTAGCTTCAGCATTTGAATACTTAAAGTCCACTTCTGGTGACACCTACCTCCCAACCTTCCAACAATGCCACACTTACTGTAACAAAACCACAGCACTTAATCCCTATTAAGTAGTGCTACCTACTAATGACTAAGTAATTCAATATATGAGCCTATGAGGTTCATTTTTATTCAATAAAGGATGTCTTATTCACAGATGGTTTGAATAAGAATTACCTACATAAAGGTTCATTTATTTGAATGCTGCATTCCCAGTTGATGAACTGCCTAGAAGGATCATGAAATAGGGTCTTATAAAAGTAGATGTGTCCTTGTTGAAGAGGTTTGGTTATTGAATGTGGGATTTGTGGTTTCAAAGGGCCATGCCAGACCCAGTGTTTCTTTCTGTTTGTCTACCTTAGGATTAAGATGGATATCTCTCACCTACTGTTTCAGCACTACCCCTGTCTACTGTCCTACATGGAGGTAATCAAATAACACTTTCAGTCTATAAACCAACAAACAAATAAATGCTTTCACTATTTAGAGTTACCTTTATCATGGTGTCTCTTCAGAGCCATAAAATGGTAATTAAAACAAAAATGTTATTCAAATATAAGATGGTAGATACTAAATTGAAATATAATTATTAATATTATGTATTAAAATCTTGAGCTTCTAATCTCAGAAAATCTGTCTTGTGGCTGAAATACCTGGAAATACCAAACTGAACTACAACAGAACAATAAAATATGGAAATGAATGGAAAACACAGAATAATTTATGACATTAATATTTATAATAGACTCCATTCAGTAGCCTTAAACTATTTTTTGTAAGTAACCTTGAGACTGATTTCAATACCTCAAAATTAAACCAAAGGAAACGAAGGTACACACTCTGAAGCCTAGGAAATCTTATTAGTCTAACAGACCAGGAAACAAAGGGACCTGATCTACAGACAGGATGACACTTTATATCTGTGACTGGGCAAGAATACCACTGGTAGTATGTGAGAATCTCAGAAAGGGGAAAATAACAAGAAACGAGAAGAAAAAAGTAATAAAGATTTGAATCAATAATATCTGAACTCTTTTGAAAGCTGGTAAGGACATCATATTAAGAGCCAAGAACTTTAAGGCACAAGGAAAGAAACACCAAAGGATACTATATACTCAAACCATTAAAAGATAAAATAAAGCAGTTTTGAAAAAAGTATGAGAGAAGCAGGTGTTCAAAAGCAATCACTACTTAAAAATTCAAAGGATTCATCAATCTTATTTTTTTACAAAAAAAATGACTCTTGCTTTTTAGTATGGTGATGTTATTTATTATTATTGTCATTTTGTTTCTACTTCATTTCTGATTTTTCCCACTTTGAGATCTACTTGTCGACTGTTTCAGGATTTGCTTTGTTCTTGATTTTCCATGTTCTCAAGGTATATCAGAAATAATCAGTAATTTAAGTTCTTTCAATTGTGTGCTACAAATGTTCCTCTTAGTATTGTCATCATTGTGTGCCATGGATCTTAGTATGTTGTGTTTCTATCTTCATTCAATTCTAGAAATATTGTTTTTTTTCTTTATTTCTTCAGTAAAATGTCTATAATTCAGTGTGTAGTTTAGTCTCCGTAAGTTCGCGACCTTTCTTTTACTGTCTCAGTATAGATCTAGTTCTACTGCACTGTGATCAGATTTCATCTAGTTTGTTATTATAATGTTGCTATATTTGTTGAAACTTTTCTCGTATCCTAATATGTACCTATAAAGACAAATATTTCATAATGGTAGACAACACATTAGGATGAAGGTTTTGCTGACAGCAAGAAGATGAATCCTGTTTGGCAATCTAATTTGAAAGTCTGTTAATTAAGAAGCCACAAACATTATTATTCAGGTTTATTATAGAAAATTGTGTAATAATATCTGTCATTATGTTGATTTTGTTGTGCTTCCTTAGACTTCTTCGAAAACTGAAATGTTGCTTTTTTTCTTCAAATGAAGGAATGAGATGAGAACATTACATAATCTTTACAAATACGTGGCTTGAGCTAAACACACAGCATTACTATATCTAACTATCCCCAATCTTTGGCCTGGAAGATTCTAGCTTCTGTACAATCTAATCTTCTCCAATCTCAGACCTTGAAGGCATCAGCTTCCAGCCTCTATCTGTTAACATAGGCTTAAAATGTTTCAGCCTCTGAGACCCACTACTGAATAAATTTACTATATAGTTTTTTCTGAACTTTGCCTGGTTGGTTCAACTCAGCTATTCTGGCTCAAACTCCTATCCAAACTAACTAATTCAAATCAGGCTCTCTTAGCTCCTGACTTATTTGTTTTGATTGGAAAGACTGTCTTTGAACTCTTCAATTTGAACTGTTGCAATTGGCTCCCACTGCTCTGGTGTCTTTCTGCATCTCTTTCTTCCTAGAGTCAGGCCTTTCATGAGGACGTTTCTCTTACTCAGATTGGATCTTTATCAATTTTGATGGAATCTATAGACTTTCCTCACCTGTGGAAATATAGACAAAAACCTCTTCTTCAATATATCACATTCCTTGGCTTCCATTCTGATATTAAAATATCTTTAAAGTATATAGATTGTTCTAATTCAGTAGATTTCTATATAATCCAGTGTCTTGCAACACCTGTTGTTCCTAACTCATTGGCATTCAAAAATTTAAAGTAAATATCATATTATTCAATGTATTTCTGGAAATTCTTCTTCCCCTTATTATTTATCAGTGTACAATTAAATATTTGCAAATCCACTAGCATTCTTACATTTTAAATTAGACATCTAGGCAGTTCCATTCTATGTCCAGCTCCATGCCAGTGAGCAAGACTTCTTATCTGTTTACCTACAAAAACCATCTGTCCATATTATATAATAAGTCAATATACAGTGTCAGTTCAATAATTTTCTTAGATTGAAGGAATATTAATATGAGCTTTCCATTGTTGAAATAGATCTTTTTCCCGCAAGTTAATGAATATATCTGCCATGTAAGGCTTTAATCTTCCTACTTTATCTTCTGGTCCCACACATTTTGTTTATCTTAAACTTTGTTTTACTTGGGATAATATTCTATTTTCAACAACTGTGTAGATACCTTCTGAATGGGCCAATGTGTACTTCAAGCTTCCCATGAAATTATAGTTACATCAGCTTCTGTGTCTACCAAATCTTCAATAGCAATACCATTTAATTTTAAATTTAATTTTGCTCTCTGGTCATTGATAACAGTTTGCCAAAAAAACCTGCCTTCCAGAACTTACAAATCTTTTGATTTTTTCAATTGGGTACCTTTGACATACAGAAGCAGTAGAAGCTGAGCAATCTCATCTTCTGATTTAAACTGCATAATTTTCTTTATGTATACCATAGCGTTAATCTCACACTTGAAAATTTGAGCTATAATTCCTGGATAGACAATGAATCCTTCGGTTGTTAGGCTACTTCTTCATAAAACCATTGCTGCTCCCATTGGGCATAGAGGTCCATGAACTCCAGTGGATATATCCCAAATTCCAGCATGAAATTTTGGGTGATAGTGTGAGGTTTTTACTTATGGATAACCATAGGACACTCTATATTTGCATTTTTGATAGCTAAAGTTTATATGAGTACCTGTTTTACATATAGGTCTGATATTGCCCTGATTGTAGCAAATAATTTATATTAAAAGTCAGTAAAAGTACTGTTGAGGTTTTATAAAATCTTGGTGAATGACAAAGATATTTTTCCTTGTTCCTCCACCTTACCCTGGCTATTAAAGCTACTAAAGTATACTGCATAATAATAGAGACATCAAATTTCATCTCCTACCCTAAATCAGCAAGTGACCTTCATTTAACAATTAGACTTTCATGATATGAATGCCTTTAGATACATTAAGATATCCCATCATGACAACTTCTTCTCATCACTGTCAGATATAGTACAATTCAGAAATAGCTCCCAGTACAGCTAGTTGCTGGTAAATCTTTCCAGTCTTGGGAGATAAACCTGTTTTCAGTAGCCCAGGTATTTAATATCTGTCTCACATGAGTGAGTGGATTCTATATGTTACAATGGATTCCTTAAAATGTTTAAGATCTTGCATTTTAACAGGATTCCAAATTAGTTTTTCATTTTTTGAATTTTCACTGGTTTTTGACATTTGTTCCTGGTAACTGGAAAAGCTAGTGAGGGTCACCATGTTTTCCTAATTTCACTAGCAGGTGGTTTTGTAGGTTCAATGGTCTGTCTATCTTGATCCTGAATTTTTACTAGATTCCGTAGGTTCATAATTAAGTACATTCTGTTCTTTTCCTCTGCTTTCATCTCTCAAGTCTTTGTACCATCATACCTAATATTTCTGGTTTTACAACCATTTTCAACCATTTTTTAAAGAAAATATATTAAGATTGCAATTGAAAGTAGGAAGGTCTTTACTCCAGTGGTCACAGTTGTAATAAGTACTATGATGGCTTTTTCAAATAACATTTCTATCCCTTCATGTCTTATCCTTGCTCTCAAGGGATCAAAAATGGAGTTTCCCATTTTTTCTCAATAATTTACTTTTTAATTTACTTTACATATTGATAACAGCCCCCTTTCCATTTATCCTACAACCCTGCCCTTACAAATCCCTCTCCCATTATCCCATCACCTCTTCATCAAAGAAGAGGAAGCATCCATTGGGTCCTGCCCACCCAAAGTTACCTAGTCGCAGTAGGATGACACATATTTTTTTCCTTGATGAGACAGACCTAAACAGTCATTCCAGATTTGGGAAGGGAATCGAATGGCATGTAAGTGAATGAGAGACCGTCCCTGAATCAAATTTCTAGGGTTTCCAAATGAAAACTAAGCAAACATTTTCTACAAATGTGAAGGGTGTCTTTCTTCAGCCCATGTATGCTCTTTGGTTGCTGGTTAAGTCTCTTTCAGCACCCCTGGGTCTCAGGGCATCTTCTTATGATGTTTCTGACTCCTCAGGGTCACCCAATACTATTCTCTCCAATCTTCCACAAGACTCCTTGAATTCTGCCTGATGTTTGACTCTGGATCTTTGCATCTTTTTTTTTTTTTTTTTTATTCTGCTGCTAGATGAAGATTCTTACAAGTATGCTAGATTTATGTCTGCAAGCATAACAGAGTATCATTATAGTGTCAGGGGTGGGCTCTCTCACATGGGATGAATACACGGGATGAATCTGAAGTTGGGGAAGTCATTGATTGGCTCTTCCCCTAATCTCTGCTCCATCAAATTTGTTGTTTGAAGATTTTGTCACTGGCTTGATAGCCCCTCCCTCTACTCAAAGTTATCTGGCTACAGGAGGTGCCCACTTCAGTCACTATATTTGCTGTTGGTAGAAATCTCAACCAGCATCACCCAACATAGACTTTCCCATCCCTGTCCTCCAGCTAGTTCCAGAGATAACCCAATTCATTTCCACACCACAAACTCACTTCCACAAACTCACAACAGTGAGTTTCCCTTTTGTTTGTTTGTTTGTTTGTTTTTTGTTTTTCAAGACAGGGTTTCTCTGTGTAGCCCTGGCTGTCCTGGAACTCACTCTGTCGACCAGGCTAGCCTTGAACTCAGAAATCTACCTGCCTCTGCCTCCCAAGTACTGGGATTAAAGGTGTGTACCACCACTGCCTGGCTCCCATTTTTTAAATACAAAAACAATCTACCTACATAATTGAAATATCTTTGAAACTTACATCCCCAGTATAGCTGTAGCCATTTTATTCCATGACTGCCAATCATTTCATATTGTTACTAACACAATAAAGGTAACTTGACTTAGACAGGGTCATGCTGACCACATACCCTGTTATGTTCTGTATGTTCTGAAGATTGTTATTATTAAGAAATTTTGCAACCAAAGGCTTCACCTAACACAAATCAAAGTAAGGTTAATTTGAACTGTATGTCTAAACATA
The DNA here is from genome assembly GCF_900095145.1 of Mus pahari. NCBI lineage: Eukaryota > Metazoa > Chordata > Mammalia > Rodentia > Muridae > Mus > Mus pahari. The sequence continues at coordinate 14,817,521 of NC_034598.1, forward strand.
AATTGAGTCAAGACCAACCACCATTCTTTTCTTACATCTGCACATGAGCTCATTGTGGGTTTTGCCTATATAAACAGCTCCTGAGACTGTGCTGTGTACCTGATAGATCTGCCTTGAAGTGTGCATTTGATAAACCAGCCCTGGTGTGTGTTTGGTTTGTGTGGTGATTCCCAGATTTCAACACTTGGAGGTCACATGGATATCTTGTGAATGTGCCCTACCCTCTACCACCCTTCAGTAATTGAAAGTGAATGCCACAAAGCTGGTTGGCCCCTGCTTGAGGAAGTATGTTTTCTTTTCTTCATTTAGTCTGGTTTCTGGTATGGTCTAGAACTTTTGGTGACTTAAAGAAGAGAATCTGGACACAGCAATGCTCTTTGACTCAGGAGTTAAAGGACCCCCCAGTTTGTCTCCTGATGAATGGGATTGGGTTACAGTCCCCCCTCCCCCCGATTTGGACTTGGATTTAGTCAGGACTTTTATCCAAGAAGAGCCCCAATGTTCACAGCACTCTCTGTCTTTGACTTCTGCTTTTGATTTGGTTTTTGGTGCCTCCCTCTTCTCTGTAGGAAAACTTTTCATACTCTATGAATTTGTCCTTCCTTTCACACTGACTGGCCACAGAGAGTTTCTTTGACTCATCTACTGTACTCCCCAACTCTATTGGTTTTCATTGGTACACTAATATGTCAATGTCTGTCAGTTTATTTCTGTAGTTTTGTTTAGTTGCTGGATTGTTGCTCTGTGCGTGCTTCATATACAGAAGAAAGAGCCAAACTACATCTACTGGCCATTTACCCCTTGACATAGTTTTAACTCATTTCAAAAACAGGCTGCTAATATCAGACAACAAAACCTGATAAACTGGTGCTGCTTTTGGAGACCTGCACCTATAGGTAGGATGCTAGCACTGTTGGAGAAGCCCTGGCTCCTGCCTGGATCAAGATGACAGCAAGTTTGGGAAGGGGTGCCTGATCAATAAAAGATGCACTTATAAAGGCACTAGTAGCTCCTTAGCTTCTCTAGTAAGAAAGCTGATGGTTAGTCCTGCTAGAAAACCTCTATGCTCATGAGAATTGGATTCAACAGGTAGCAAGGTGCTCCTCCCTTATAGATATAGTTAGAGGAGGTGAGGTAAGTTTCATCTACTTCTTTTAAATATGTAAATATATGAGGCCAGTATACCTTTGCTTCTGACTAGTCTCAAATATATATGTCTACTATGTTCTGCTTGTCTTAATTACATATTGACTTATAATTTATGATGTATAATTAAAAAAAAAAGACCTGTAACATCTGTAACAAAAAATTATCTTTAAGTAACTCAGTGTTGCAGCCATTCTGGCAAGAAAAGTGGCATGAGCTAACCAAGTAAACAGATCTCTCTAAAGATACTTATAAATTGACATAAAAATTTTATGTAATTCCTGTCTTGTCTTAAAAATAAAACTTAAAAATATAATATTTATGGGGCTGGAGATATGTCTCAGTGGTTAAGAACACTGACTGTTATTTCAGAGGTTCTGAGTTCAGTTCCCAGCAACCACATGATGTCTCACAACCATCAGCAATGGGATCTGCTGCCCTCTTCTGGTGTACCTGAAGATTGCTACAGTATACTTATATACATAAAATAAATAATTAATTCTTAAAATTACACACACACACACACACACACACATATATGTGTATATATATGTATATATATATATATATATATATATATATATATACATATATATTTAAATCATGTATATATGATTTAAAACAATGCTTCTTTAAGGAGGTATTAAAGCTCACCTCTATGCATTTGTATGCTAGAACTGTTCTTGCTGGCAAAGAAACTTTATAACATGACAATAATCCTTTAAATTATGAAAACTGTTAGAACTTGGGTTTTCCTTCTAAAAATTATGGTTGTAGAGCGGGGCATGGTGGCACATGCCTTTATTCCCAGCACTTGGGAGGCAGAGGCAGGCAGATTTCTGAGTTCCAGGTCAGCCTGGTCTACAGAGTGAGTTCCAGGATAGCCAGGGCTACACAGAGATACAAGGGCTACCCTGTCTTGAAAAACAAAAACAAAACAAAAAAAAATTATGGTTGTTTTATATATTCATGCTTATGAAGGTACTTCATTTTAATATTGCAAAAAACAATTGAGAGATTTTAACAAATTTTAGAGGTTTACACTAGTTAAATGCCTAAGAATCAGTGGCTCTTGAAACTCAAACCCCTTTCTTTCAGCTTGTCTGAGCTCTAGAGACTTTAGCAGAACCCTCCTCCCAGTCCAGTGTGGTGCTGCTCCTCCCTTCCTAAAGGTAAATTCTATGAAATAAGCTCCAACTTATGACCTTTTGATAACAACAAAACACATCACCTGGAGTGTGGTACAAAAACCACCGGGCATTAGTGTCTTAGTCAGGGTTTCTATTCCTGCACAAACATCATGACCAAGAAGCAAGTTGGGGAGGAAAGGGTTTATTTGGCTTACATTTCCATACTGCTTTTGATCACCAAAGGATGCAGGACTGGAACTCAAGCAGGTCAGAAAGCAGGAGCTGATGCAGAAGCCATGGAGAGATGTTCTTTACTGGCTTGCTTCCCCTGGCTTGCTCAGACTGCTTTCTTATAGAATCTAAAACTACCAGCCCAGAGATGGTCCCACCCACAAGGGGCCTCTCCCCCTTGATCACTAATTGAGAAAATGCCCCACAGCTGGATCTCATGGGGGCATTTCTCCAACTAAAGCTCCTTTCTCTGTGATAACTCCAGCTGTGTCAAGTTGACACAAACCTAGCCAGTACAATTAGTATGCCTTGCCTGCTGCCAGGGTTCAATGTAATCTGTGGACAAAGAGAGGACACTGGAGAATTTATTGCTACATGTTGCTTAAGACAAGGATAGGTCATTATCTCCCATGTTCTTCCTACATAGAAAAAGCCTCTTTGTCTTCTGGGTGTAATGGCCAAAGACTGCTTCTACCCTCACGCCATGGAAAATACAGGAACCTGAGACAACTGTCAAGGTAAGGAGTGTAGACAATTCTCTGTCATTTTAATTGGTAACAGGCTATTTAAATTAAAATTTATTCTTGTTGGGTCTCTGTTTTGTTTTTTATTTATTTTTTGTTTTGTTTTGTTTTTTTGTTTTGTTTTGTTTTTATTTTTCTCTTTGAGACAGGGTTTCTCTGTTTAGCACTTTATAGACCAGGCTGGCATCGAACTCAGAAATCTGCCTGCCTCTGTCTCCCAAGTGCTGGGATTAAAGGCATGCACCATCACTGCCTGGCTCTTGTCGGGTCTCTGATCATATTGATTGCTAAGCTATCTGTAGCATAAGAGACAGAGAACTGTCAACTAGCTCCTTATCCCAAGGTATTCCACCACTGTGTTAGTTCCTTAGACAATTCATTAGCAAAAACTACTAGGTCTTTTATTAAAAGGGGCAAACAGATTTGCATTGCTCAGATGCTTCATATTAAAGGGTAAGTATTTTAATGTAACTTTTTACTAATCCTTAATTTAAATGACTATACTCAATAATCAACTGCCTGTTTCTCCTAATGAATAATTGGATAGAAAAAATTAAAAGTTTAAAGTTTATGTAAGATCATAGGATAAAATGTTTCAGGGGTCTAGGAAGATGTTTGAGATTTGTAAATGCAAGTGATAAAGGTTAGAGTATGAAAAAATGGATGATGATAGGATAATGATTTAAGGTATATTGGAGGAATGAAAAATACTTCAGATGAAAGGTGTTTGAGGTTGGTTAAAAAAAAGATTAGAGGGTATAAGAAAGTGTTTTAATGTTGGTAAATGCCATTTGTAGAGGTTTAAAAAGGATTTAAGAGATATAAAGGGGTAATGTTTTGTAGTTCTTTTCCCCCTCTGTGCTATTGTTATACTAAGTCGTTAAAGTCCAGAACTTTAACATTAATCAATCGAGTTCTGGTAAGCTAGTGGAACATTGGCACCTTACAATTCACTTACAAGCTCAAGATTTTAAATTCCCTTTGGTTGTCTTCTGAATATAGATTTAGTGATGCTTCTCGTCATCCTAAAAACATCCTGTTCAATCATTATATCTACCCCACTGGACTGAGAAATGAATGTTCATACCTTTTAAGCCAAACCTATAGCATTTACAAGGTCTCAAAGGCTTGAGTCTAGTCCTGCTGTCTTGCAAATACCTGTTAACCATTTTCTTTCTAAAATATAGATTTCATTATTAATATACATCCTTTTGTAAACTAAAATTCACAAAAGCTTCAAAGGTCATAAGATTTGAATCACCTGCCACAGATCAAACAAGCTTCAATTAAGTATACGTGACTTTTCTTAAAATGGGATTTTCCCTTGGTCTTGGGATTCCTTTCCTTCCCTAATTACTAGAAAATTTTTATTTCTGTCCCTAGTACACATTTGTCTCAGCAGATTTTCACTTGCCTGACTGACTTCATCTAGGGATTGCCTGTGGACTTCAAGTTGCTGATCTCTGACTTGCTGAAAGCTCACGTAAATGGGTCCAGCCAGTGTGAATGCCCCTGTCTTTCCAATGGATCAGCTACTCAGATGCTTCTGGTCAATGAACATGGCCTAACTGTTGACTATCATTTCGGACTTCCTGGGTCCCAGTGACAACATTCTAATGTCAGCTAAACATAGTTACAATAGACAGTACATCCTCCATTGTCCTACCTAACAGACTGAATTGCTAACTCAAAAAATAACTCCCTGGTTTAAGGGACAAATGTCTACCTATAATGCCAATTGGCATATCACAAAGCAGAGCATTTCCTTTGTTCAGTTTATGGTGCTCCAGAACCAATAAAATACCATTGCCTCAAAGGAAAAAATTGAGTCAATTATTTGACTCACCAGAACAATTTAAACACAGGGGTGGGGGTGGTGGGGGTGGTGGTGGGAGGATTGTTGAAGCTTGCTTCTCCTAGCATAGCTGTAGCCATTTTGTTCCATGCACTTCAGTCATTTCATGTTATTACTGACACAGCAAAATAGATTGACTCACAGTAGGGTCATTCTGACCCCATTAGCTGTTATATTCTGTATGTTATAAGGTTTGTTATTCTTTTGGGATTCCACAAGCACAGGCTCCACTTAGGACCAATCAAAGTAAAAGTCAATCTGAACTGTTATGTATAAACTGCCTGTGGTGGTTTGAGTATGTGTGGCTCTGGGAGTAGCACTACTAAGAGGTGTGATCTTCTTAGAGTAGGTGTGGCTTTGTTGGTGTAGGTGTGACCTTGTTGAAGAAAGTTTCTCACCTTGGAAGTGGGCTTTGAGAGCTTCCTCCTAGCTGCTTGAGGGTGACAGTCTTCTGTTTGCCTTTAGAATAACATGTAGAACTCTCAGCTCTTCCAGTACCACTCCTGCCTAGATGCTGCCATAATAATGGACTGAACCCCTGAACCTGTAACAAAGCCCCAATTAAATGGTGCCATTTACAAATGTTGCCTTGGTCATGGTATCTCTTTACAAAAATAAAACCCTAATTAAGAAAGAATTTAGCACCATGGTCTAAGGCACTGCTGTTATAGGCCTGAGCATGCTTTTATTTGGAGGAATGTGCACTTGGAGACCTTGGAACGCAGTGGAATGTGCTATGCAACTTATTGGGACATACTAGTAGGAATATAGAAGATGCTGATATAGAAGACGGTGATGCTGAGGGTAATCTGAAGAGTGGAGGCATGCTAGCCCAAGAGTTTAAAAAAGGAGACAATTAGTATGGGGCCTAGAGACTATTCTTGTGATATTTGGGTAAAGAACATGTCTGCTTTTTGTCCTTGTTTTTAGAGTGTGTCCAAAGCTACATTGAAAAGATTGTGATTAATTGCATTAGCAAAAGAAGTCTCAAAAAAGTTGGGTTTAGACTTTATCTTGTGCTTAAGTCTTATGAGAAGTGTTTTAATCAAGCATAGCAAGCTTAGAAAGGAAAAGTACAAAATTTGTATTTCAAATAATAAAAAGGAACCAGAAAGTAGAGTGGAGCTAAATCCTGTGTTGGAGGAGATAAACAGATTAAGGGAATGGTGACTTTGTGGCAAGACTCCACCAAGATAGGCTTATTGTTTACTTGGTCTATGTTTTCATTTGGACTTTTAGTCTGGAGTGAACTGCAGTCTGGAAACGGAAGACTCAGACAGCCTTTTACTCCAGATCCTGAGCCATCCATGAAATGCTTAGGCCCAGGTATGGTGGTACATACATTTACTCTCAGAAGACAGAGGCAAGCAGATCTTTCTAAGTTCAAGGCCAGGCTGTTACAGAGCAAGTTTCAAGTACAGAAAAGTCAGGTCCAGTGGTACACACCTTTAATCCCATCATCAGGCAATGGCACTATGGAGATCTGAGCTCCTTGTCCGTCTACAGAGCAATTCACAGGAAAGCTAAACATAGTCATTGAAGGAGTTTAAAAACAGAAGAAAGCTGAGGATAATTTAATAGAACATGGGGGCATGTTCCAGCCTAAACGAGTAGCAAACTAGGCAGCTTAGCCATGTGACTCTGGCTTTAGAGTCAAGAATGGAAGAGGTCACTGAGACAGTTGATGCTAGTTATCTGGAGCTACAAAATTAGCAGTGATTAAGAAGAGACCAGAACTACTGATGTTAAATCTTCTTGGAAGTGTTTACTGGGAGCATAAAGAAACTGTGCTCCTGAGATAACCAAGGTTTTACCTTATGCTGCAGCTGGACTTGGTAGTGTATAAGAATCACTCAAGTGGTATTGGTTTGAAGGCATGAAGGGGTCCTGGAGAACAGTTGAGGCTTGATTGGCACCATGAGAGGCCAAGGAAGGACGTTGGTGAAGGTGCATCCTCAGTTGCAGTTGATGGCCCAGAACTGAAGGGGTCATGCAAAGAATTTGAGTCCTGACACCATGAAGGAAGCCTATGAGGCTATAGTTGAAGCCTAGTTGCACTGGAAGACTCCAGTGAATTGAAAATGCCAATACTATGATATTGTCACCAAGAACAGCAACAGCATCAGTAAAATGGAGTCAAGCAGAATGCTACAGCTGGAGAAGTGACCCATGTCCTTTGAGAAGTCCAAAAGTCAGAGTTCCCAGACTGCCGCAGATGAACCTTACTTGGGTCCTCATTCCACAAGCAAAACTATGGTTTGGTTACAGGTGGGCAAAGAGTCGGCGAGAATTGACAGTCAGACACAGACACAAGATCGTGCTGGATCTGAATGTGATTTGTCAAATCAAGCATCAAACTTTTTATACAGAAGAAAATAGGGAAGTTACACAAAACAGAGGAATACAAACACAGAAGGACTGGCAGGAACCAGCTGGGATAAAATTCAGTGTTAACAACTGGGATCAAAAACAGCTTCACCTAAGGTCAACTTACACTTAGAAGCCAGGGGCAAGGGCTTCATCCTAGGCCATTGTAAATACTTGTATGGGATGTAACTTCCCCCCTAGGCCATTGTAAATACTTGTATGGGGTGTAACTCAGCTATCTATAATTCTAAGTATCTACTCTGGTTCCTCCTTAGATCACAAACTTCCTTCTTCCTAGATAATAGTAAATTCCTGCATAGGGCAGTGACTTAACTATCCATGCCCAGGGTTGGCTCACGGACTGCCTAGAATCTAACTTAGCTAGATGACCAAAGTTCAATCCTTAGAAGTACTTATAAAAATGCAATACTAAGGGAAAGCAGACAGATCCATTTACCAACTAAAGCCAAGATACTGGAGCATTAAACAGGATGCCACGGTTCCAGGAGACTAAGTTTCTGTGAACTTTTCGCCTTGGGACAGTGCCCAGGTTTTGGGGGCCTGTCGCACTTGTCACTACTGGAGTGGATGTAGCACCAGACATTGGGAAAAGAAGCTGTAATGTTGAAATTGCCTTGGGTACCCCAAGATGTTAGAGAAGCCAGATCCATGGCATACCTGCTGGGGAAAGCTACCAACAGGGTATAGAAACAGTCAAAGCAATGAGTTGTGTTGTAATCAACAAAGATGAAAGGAGTTGGAGATCTGAAGAGAACTTTATCATCCCACATGGAGTTACTGAGTTTGGAGTTTACCTTACTGTTCTTACATCTTGCTTGGGTCCAGTATTTCCTCACATGATGTTTGGAATGATAATGTATATTCTGTGATGTAGAAGCTATGTGATTTGTCTTTTAATTTTGTTTTTTATAGAGGATTACAGTCAAATTACTGGATAAATCTCAGAAGAGACTTTGAACTTCAGACTTTTAACATTATTGAGACTACTATAGATTATGAGACTTTTGAAGTTGGACTATGGCTAGGTATGGCTTTCATATACATATATGTTTGAATAATCCTATTGGGATAAAGAGGAATGTGGTGGTGTGAATAAGTCTGGTCCTTGTAGTGGCACTATTAAAAGTTATGGCCTTGCAGGAGTAGGTGTGGCCTTGAAGGAGGAAGTGTGTCACTTTGGAGGTAGCATTTGAGAGCTTCCTCCTAGATGCCTGAGAATGTCAGTCTTCTCCGGTTTCTATTTGAAACACGATTTAGAACTCTAAGCTCTTCTAGCACTATGCCTTACTGGATGCTGCCCCCATCTCCTGTAGATCACATAGATCTTTCCCTCCTAACTCCCTGCCTTGCTAGACACTGCTTAATCCTAGCCCCCAACTCTGACAGGCATTCTCTGGTAACTCTCAGATCACTCAGGTCTGAAAAGTAGATTAACTGTAGATCTTCATTTCTCCCTCCTTTCCTCCCAAACCCCAGTCTGATTATCAGCTATGCAGCAGACCACTTGCTTTGGCTTCTTCTTCCTTTCTGCCCTCTTTTCCAGTGAGTCAGACTGATCGTACCCTACAAACTTTCTTCACCCCACCCATTGCTTTATCTTAGTAATAATATAACCAAATGAGATCAAGGGGATAGACATTAATATGGAAAAAGTCAAAGTATTTTTCTTTTGCTTTTTGTTTGTTTGTTTGTTTTGTTTTGTTTTGTTTTCGAGACAGTGTTTCTCTATGTAGCCCTGGCTGTCCTGGAACTCACTTTGTACACCAGTCTGGCCTCAATCTCAGAAATCTGCCTGCCTCTGCATCCTGAGTGCTGGGATTAAAGGCATGTGCCACCAACGCCTGGCCCAAGTATTTTTCTTAGCAGATGGTATTATAGTATACATAAATTACCCTAAAAATCCCTATAGGAAACTTGTAACACAAATTAAATTATCTGGGTACAAAATGAACTTTAAAAAATTCAGTAACATTTTATATACAAATAACAAATAGACTGAAAATGAAATCAGATAAACAACATCTGTTCCAAATCCCTCAAATATTACAACTAATTTGGATTAATTCTAACAAAGAAAATAAAAGACTTGCATGATACGAACTTCAAGAATCTGAAGAAAGAAATTGAAGAAGACACAAGAAGATGAAAAGATTATCCATATTTCTGAATCAATAGGAATAATATGGTAAAAAAAAAAGTCATTCAACAAATGCAATTGGGGATTCAATGCAACCACTAACAAAATTTCAACACAAGTCTTCACATATCACATTAAACAAGGGGGTGAGTGAGACAATAAAAAAATAAGAAATGAAACAAATAAAAACAAAAAAGATAGCTAAAATAATCCTGAATAATAAAAAATGTTTGAGAAGTCTCACCATCTCCAATTTCAATCTATATTATGATTGTATAGTAGTAAAACAATATGGTGCTGGTACTAGAACAAACACATTGATGAACAAAATGAAATTGTGATCCAGACATAAATCAAAATACCGTGGGACACTTGCCTTTTAATAAGAAAACCAGAAATATATACTGCATCTTTAACAAAATGCATTAGTCAAAGTAGAATCTTCATGACATGCAGAAAAATGCACGTAGGTTCATAGTTATTACAAAACTCAACTGCAAATGGGTGAAAACTCAACTCCAAATGCATCAAAGCCATCAACATAAAACCAGATATACATAAAACCAGATTTCTGCTAGAACACAAAGTGGAAAATACTTTTGAACTCACTTACACAAAAAAAAAAAACTTTATTTTTAAAATTTTCCCATTTTTATTGGCTATTTTATGTATTTACATTTCAAATGTTATCCCCTTTCCCAGTTTCCCCTCTGGAAATCCCCTATCCCATTCCCCCTTCCCCTGTTTCTACGAAGGTGCTACCCCACCTACCCACCCACTCTCATCTCATTGCCCTGACATTCACCTACACTAGGGAATCAAGCCTTCACGGGGCCAACGACCTTTCCTCATATCGATGACAGACAATGTTACCCTTTACTACCTTTATGGCTAGAGCCATGGGTCCCTCCAAGTGTACTTCTTGGTTGGTGGTTTAGTCCCTGGGAGATCTGGGGGTCTGGTTGGTTGAATTGTTCTTGCTATTGGGTTGCATACCCCTTCAGCTCCTTTAGTCCTGTAACTCAGACTTTCTTTTTCTTTTTTTTTTAATTAGATTTTTTTTTTTTTTTATTTTCTAGTTTCTTCTCTGAAAATCCCCTATACCCTCCCCTTCCTCATGCTCCCCGACCCACCCACTCCTGCTTCCTGGCCCTGACATTCCCCTATAGTGGGGCATAGAACAGAATACCATTACCCTATACTGAGGCATAGAGCAGAACAGCACTAACATCAACAATTAACAAATAGGACCTTATAAAACTGAATAGCGGGCTGGAGAGATGGCTCAGTGGTTAAGAGCACTGACTGCTCTTCCAAAGGTCCTGAGTTCAAATCCCAGCAACCACATGGTGGCTCACAACCATCTGTAATGAAATCTGGCGCCCTCTTCTGGAGTGTCTGAAGACAGCAACAGTGTACTTACATATAATAAATAGATATTTAAAAAAAAAAAAAAAAACTGAATAGCTTCTCAACAGCAAAGATACCTGTAGTGTTATTGCCACAGGGTATGGCCACTTGGGGAGGCAGGACACAGGTATCCCACACCTTCACCAGGCGGTTGCTGGCCTGTAGAGAAACCCCTGTACACCACTCCAGGGGTGATGAAGCATAGTCTGAGGCATGGGACTGCTAAAGTTGGCTCAAGGGTCCCTGGGCCTGCAAGGAGGCTGGGACTATTTGGTTCTCAGGCTCTCAGACATCAAGGCACCTCTAGATGTGGCAGAAGAGCTGAGAATATACTGCGTGCCCGTGGGTTGGATCTGGCCCTGGGAGGAGCAGGGTCAAGGAAAGGAGGAAGGGGGAAGCTCCAGTTGGCACAGGGAGTGTCTTTGGCTGGACTGCAGCAGGCTTGAGTTTGGACTTGGTCGTGGCTGGAGGTGCAGAGAGGCCAATTAGACAATAGCTCTATAGGCAAAGGCCTTCTCCATGTCTCCCATGGCGAGTCTCCCATGGTGGATCCAGATGAAAAAAGACAGTTCATGGGTTTAAGGCATTTATTGTCATGGTGGAAAGTGGATTAGAAAAAAACCATACTCAATTTTTCAGGGCAGGCCTGAGGTTAAATACCTTTGACAGGGAGGAATGTCTGGGAAGGAAAGCATATTGGCTAAGTCCTCCAGGCCTTTGGGTAACTCATTAAAATCGAGATCTGTCTTGAGCCTAAGTGACAGCAGGTCACATCTTCAACAAGTGAAGGGGCTTAGGGTGTTGCCCTTACATGACTGATGGCCACAAATCTTTGGGGGCCTGCTGCTAGTGACAGGGGCCTGGTGCTTGGAAACCAGGCAAAATGTCCACCGTCCTCTCAGGGTTTCTGGGGCTTCAAGCCTTAGCTTAACCAGAGACCACATGGTTCCACAAACACCATCAGTCAGACAAAGTGGCAGCCTGCATAATAGAAAAAGGGTTTTATCTACTACAAATCTGACAGAGGGCTAATACCAAAAATTTATAACGAACCCAAGAAACTAGACAACATACCAAATAATTCAATTAAAACTGTGGTAGAGCTATAGACAGATTTCTCAAAAGAAGTATCTCCAATGGCTGAGAAATATGTAAAGAAATATTAAACATTCTTAGCCATCAGGGTTATGCAAATCAAAATACTCTGAAACTACATTTCACAACTGTCAAACAGATAAGATCAATCAAATGTGTAACAGCTCATACTGATCAGAATTGGAAAGAGAAGGAACACTTATCCATCGTTGGTAAGAGTACAAACTTGTTCAGATTCTATTAAATTAGTGTGGTGATTCCTCAGAAATATGGGAATCAATTTACCCTATGATTTATCTATTCAACTCAACTCTTGATCATATACCCAAAAACCATTTCATCCTACTACATAGAAATTATTCAACCATATTCATTTCTATTCTATTAATAATAACCCAAAACTGAAAACAAACTAGATGTCCCTCAACAGAAGAATGAAGATAGAAATGGAGATACATATACATAAGAAAGTATTACTAAGCAATGGGGGTTGGGGTTAGACCTCAAAATTGTATTGAATCATCCCTGTATTTCTGGAATCAAGCCTACTTGATTATGGTAGACTATGTTTGTAATGGGTTCTTGGACTCATTTTGTGAGTATCTTGTTGAGTATTTTTGCCTTCATTTTCAAAAGGGAAATTGATCTGAAGTTCTCTGTCTTTACTGAATCATCATGTAGCTTAGGTATCAGGGTGACTGTGGCCTCATAGTATGAGTTTATAAATGTTCTTTCTATTTCTATTTTGTGGGGTAGTTTGAGGAGTATTGGTATTAGCTCTTATTTGAAAGTCAGGTAGATTTTTGAGCTAAAACCATCTGACCTTGGCAATTTTAGCCTTGGAAGATTTTAATGACTGCTTCGATTTCCTTAGGAAGTTATAGGACTGTTTAAATAGTTTACCTGATATTGATTTAAGTTTGGTAAATGCTATCTATCTAGAAAATCAACCATTTTCTTTTAGCTTTTTCCCCCCAATTTTGTGGCCTATACTTTTGAAGAAAGACCTAAGCTGCTTTGGATTTCCTCAATATATCTTTTTTATGTCTCCCTTTTCATTTTTGATTTTGTTAATGTAGGCACTATCTCTCTGTCTTTTAATTAATGTGGCTAAGGATTTGTTTACCTCTTTGAGTTTCTCAAAGAATCACCTTTTGGTTTCATTGATTCTTTGTTTTGTTCTCCTATTTCTAGTTGATTGATTTCTACTCCTCTTAGGTCTGGTTGCTTGTTAATTTTCTAGAGTTGTCAGGTATACATTTAATCACTAGTAGGCAACTCTCTAATCATTTTAATAAGGCACTTAGCACTATGAATTTTAGCACAGCTTGATTTTTTTTCTTTTTTGGTTTTTCAAGAAAGGGTTTCTCTTTGTAGCTCTGACTGTCCTGAAACTCACTCTGTAGACAAGGCTGGCCTTGAACTCAGAAATCTGCCTGCCTCTGCTTCCCAAGTGCTGGGATTACAGGCATGAGCCAACACTGGCTTAGCACTGCTTTCTTTGCTTTCTTTGTGTCCCATAAGTTTGGGCATGGTGCACCTTTGTTTTCATTGAATTCTAGAAAGTCATTATCTGCTTTCTTCATTTCTCCCCAGACCCAGTGGGTTAGAGATCTGTTCAGTTTTCAGGAGATCATAGGCTTTCTGTTGTTTTTGCTGTTGTTGCAGTCCAGGTTAAATCCACTCTGGTCTAATAAGAAACAAACAGATGTTTCAATTTTCTTGTGTCTGTTGAGGCTTACTTTGTTACCGAATATATGATCAATTTTTAAGAAGGTCCTATGAGGTGCTGAGAAGATATACTTTTTGCATTTGGATAAAATGATATCATTTCATAATGTCAGTTAGCTTCATTATTTTTCTGTTTAGTTTCTGTTCTATGACTTGTCATTTGGTGAGAGTGGTGTATTGAATCCCCCCTCAATATATGAAGTTAAATGTGCATTTTAAGTTTTAGTAATGTTTCTTTTACAAATGTGGGTCCCCTTGTGACTTGGGCATAGATGTTCAGAATTGAGATATCGTCTTGATAGATTTTTGCTTTGATGAGTATTTGATGAGTATGAAGTGTCCTTCGCCATTTCTTTTGATTTGGTTTAAAGTCTATTTTATTAGATATTAGAATGGCTACTCCAGCTTGGTTCTTGGGTTTGTTTGCTTGAAAAACCATTTTTCAGCTATTTACTGAAGTAATTTTTATGTTACTGAGGTATGTTTCTTGTATGCAGCAGAGTGATGGATCCTGTATTCAAATCCATTCTGTTAACCTGTCTATTTTTATTGGGGAAATCAGTCCATTGAGAGATATTAATGACAAATGATTGTTAATAGAAGTTATTTTGATGTTGGTAGTATTAGTGTGTGTGGTGTGTGTGTGTGTGTGTGTGTGTGTGTGTGTGTGTGTGTGTTTTACTTATATTTTTCTGGTGTGGAATTATTTATTTCCGATGTTTACTTGTGTGTAGTTAACCTCCATGGGTTGGAGTATTCTATTAAGTATTTTCAGTATGGCTGGATTTGTGGATAACTATTGTTTAAAGTTGGTTTTGTCTAGAAACATCTGGTTTTCTTCATCCATGATGACTTAGATATTTCCTGGGTATAGTAGTCTAAGTTGGCTTCTATCATTTCTGAGAGGCTGTAAGACATATGTCCAAGCCCTGCTAGCTTTTAGAGTCTCTGTAGAGACACTGGGTGTAATTCATTATATGTCACCTGTCCGCTTTACCTTGCACATTTTTTCTCTGATCTTTACATTTTGTGTTTTGAGCACTATGTGGTGGGAGGATTTTCGATTATTGTCCAATATAATTCATGTTCTGTAAGCTTGTTGTATGTTAATCAGCATCTTTTTCTTTAGGTTAGGGAAATTTTCTTCTCTAATTTTGTTGAAAATATCTCTTTTATTCCTTTTATCCTTTGTTAGATCTTTTCATAGTATCCCAAAATTCCTGGATGTTTTGTGTCAGGAATATTTTAGATTTAACTGATGTATCTATTTCTTCTATTATGTCTTATACTCCTGAGAGTCTTCTGATTTTTGTAATCTGTTACTGATGCTTGCATCTTTTTTTTCCTATTCGATTTCCTAGGTTTTACATCTCTAGGAATCCCTTAGATTGTGTTTTCTTTATTACATTTATTTTCCTTCTCAGTTATTGAACAGTTCTACTCATTTTCTTCACCTGTTTAATTGTATTTTCATGTATTTCTTCGAGGAATTTATTAGATTCTTTTTAAAGACCACTACCTGTTGGTCTGTATTTTCTTGTGTTTCTCTGAAGGATTTATGCAGTTTCTCTTTAAAGGCATCTATAATCATTATAGGATTGGATTTGAGGTCATTTTCTTCTGTTTCTGGATGTTCTTTGTTTTTTAGATCTGATGGAGACCACCAGAGAAGTATACAGACAATGGATTTCCAGGGAGAGTCCATAGTTAGCTCAGGGCACCTGAAAATGATGGAGGCTGGGCATTGAAGTAAGGAGTAAGGGATCCGACCTAGGTATTCCTTGTTAGGGTTATCTGGATAGTCCTCATTTAGCAGGCTTGATGAAATTCAGCAGAGCAGTGGGTAGATAATGGAGCTCCAAGGAAAGCCATGAAGCAGGCTTAAGGTAGCTGGGAATGCCAATGGGCTAGTCAGGGGAATTTGGGGAAGAGATCAAACTGGTTATTCCATATGTGTAGGTCCTAGTGAAAGCTGGCAGAGCAGCTGATCATGGCAACTCTTACTTAAAGAAAAAAGCATTTGATTAGTGCTTGCTTCCATTTACAGTAGCCTATGGACACTTGATCTTTGACAAAGAAGCTAAAACCATACAATGGAAAAGAAAATATCTTCAACAAAGTGCTGGTCTAACTGGATCTCTGCATGTAGAAGAATAAAAATAAATCTATATCTATCACCCTGCACAAAACTCAACCCCAAGTGGATCAAAGACCTCAACATTTAACCAGATACATTCAATACAATAGATGAGAAAAGGGCAAATAGCTTTGACTGCATTGGTACAGGAGACAACTTGCTGTCCAGAATATCAATGGCTCAGGGTCTATATCAACAATTGACAAATGGACACTCATGAACCTTAAAAGCTTTCATAAAGCAAAGGACACTGTCTATAGGAAAAAATGGCAGCCTACCTATTGGGAAAAGATCTTCACCAATCCTACAGTGACAAAGGGTTAATATCCAAAATAAAGAACTCAATTAGTTAAACACCAAAAAACTAAATAACCAAATTGAAAATGTGATAAAAATCTAAACAAAGAATTCTCATCAGGGGTATCTTGAATGGTCAAGAAGCACTTAACAAAATGTTCAACTTCCTTAATTATTAGGGAATTGAAAATCAAAATGATCCTGATAATGTAAAGCTGACAGAATGGCTAAGATCAAGTCTCAAGTAATGGTCTATGCTGGCAAGGATGTAGAACAAAAAGATCACTCTTCCATTACTTTTGGGAGGACAAACTTGTACATCACTTGGTAAATCAATTTGATGCCTTCTCAGAAAATGGAAAGAGTTCCCCTCAAATATAGAACTCCTGGGCTATGCAAAAGATGCCCAAGTATACCACAGGGGCACTTGTTGCACTATGTTCATAGTAGCTGTCTTTATTGATAGTAGCCAGAAACTGGAAACAGGATAGATGTCCCACAATTGAAGGGTGGATTAAGAAAGCATAGTACATCTACACAATGTAATACTATTCGAATATTAAAAGCAAAGATATCATGAAGTTTTCAGGCAAATGGATGGAACTGAGAATATCATCTTGGAGGTAACTCATAGCCAGAAGGACACATATGTAATGTATTCACTTATAAGTAGACTTTAGCCTTAATGTACAGGATAACCATGCTCCAGTCCACAGACCCAAAGAAACTGGGTAATATGTAAATCCCAAAGGAGAATATGCAAATCTCACTCAGAAGGGGAAACTAAATAATCATTGGAGGTAGATAGAGAGAAGGAACTGTGTAGGAGAGTGGGTGAGGAAAAGAACAGTGTTGTAATCAGGTTTGTGGATGGGAACAAAAGAGGACTGAGAATGAGAATGGAAATCAGTTGGTGGCTTCTCTGGGACCAGCTGGAGACCTAGCATGGGAGAGGCTAAGGGTAGTTTATTTGAGTGACCCTAGCTGAGATTCCTACCAGCAGGGGATATAAAGATTGAAGTGGCCATCTCATGTATCCAGTTAAGACTTCCAGTGGAAGAATGGGGATATCAACTCACCCACAAACCTTCAACCCAAATGCACAATGTCTTGCCTAGAAATGCACAAGAATAAAGATGGAACAAAGACTGAGGGAGCATCCAACCAATGGTGGCCCAATTGAGAACCTCCCCATAGGAAAGAGCCAAAGCCTCACACTAATTATATATATATCACTCTGCTATACTTGCAAACATTTGTCTAGCATAACTGTGTCCTGAGAGGCTTCCTCCACTAGTGGATAGAGGCAGATACAGAGACCCACAGCAAAACACCAGGCAGAGCTCAGGGAGTCTTGTAGAAAAGAGGGTGATAGAATTGAGGGAGCTGGAGGGCCCAAGGACACTAAAAGAAGACTTACAGAGTCAACTAACCTGAGTCCATGGGGGGGGGGGGTTCAGAGAGACTAGGCCAACTACTAGGGAGTATGCAGAGGCCATACCTAGGACCCCTACACATTTGTAGCAAACGTCAGATTGGTCTTCATGTGGAGCCTCTAACAAGTGGAGCAGGGGCATATGAGCCTGTCTCAGACTCATGATTGCCTTGTTGGGCTTCAGGGGGAAAGGATGTGCCTAATAGTTCTGATACTGATGGCGCGAAGTGGGGTGGTACCCAAAAAGAGCTCTCACTTTTGTGAGTATGAGAAGGGGCAATGGGGGAAGGATTTGTAAGGACAGGGCTGGGAGAAGAGTGGGAAGGCTGTGAACAGTATATAAAGTCAATAAAACAATTAAATTATTCAAAAAAATGTTTAGAAGTGCTGTGATGATCATGATGTCTTTTCACAGCAATAGAATATTGACTAAGATAAATATCTTTTCAATTGTTGACATATCAGAATATCCATTTAGTATAAATTTAGTATGATATTCCTCACAAATAAAGAAATAAGAATAATGTGGTTAATGTTTTGAAGTTATTATAATAGAAAAATAAAATTAAGTATCCTGATAATCAATCAGTGGCAACTCAGAGCCAGGAACAGTAATTCATGCTTAAGATCTCAAGGTTGGCAGTTTGAAACACGAGGATCACAAATTTACAGCTACTTGGGCTTCAAAGAAGGACTGTTTAAAATGAGAAAAAAAAAAAAGCGGCAATTCAGTGGCATATTCTTTGTCAATTGGATCAAATTTACATTTTCAAAAAAAGCATAAAAACTTCATTTGCATATATTAACTTATCTTGTTTCACAAACCATCGATTCTGTAGAACAAGTCACATGGTGATGAGATTTTTACATAAAAACATAGACTTATCCTTTCTCTTGAAAACACACACACACACACACACACACACACACACACACATACACACACAGTGGCATCTATGTTCTTACAAGGCAAATAAAAACTCGTCCATTTTAGGACATTTTACAGTGGAAAGGGCTCCTTTTCTCCAAGTAATACAAGTTTTATCTGTTTACCCATGTCTTTATGAATTTCCCATCATGGCTACAGCACTTAGGAAAAGAGCTATTCACTTAGATAATAAAACATTGCCAGCCATTTAAATGGCAATTTGCCCTTTATTGCTATGTAACTTAGCCAACTTTGTTTTTGCTTAACCTAGCTATTGATGGCAGTAGTGTTTTATCATACAGGTAACCACATCTACTACCATCCTTCCTGATATTTCTCTGAAAATTGAAGTCAATAAATTATTAATAATTTTAGGCATATGTATCATATATTTGATATATAGATAGATGATAGATAGATGATATAGATACATGATAGATAGATAGATGATATAGAAATATATATCAAAAGTTTGTTACAATAAGATGACTAAAAAATAAACAATATTTATTCTCCAGAATTCTAGATTTCATTAATTAAAGTTATATGCAGTTATCCCAGTCATCTCTTTGTACATAAGAGATAAAACTGACATTTGCTTTTATTCTATTTAGACATCTAAAAGAAAGACAGCATTTTCAACAAATGGTGCTGGCACAACTGGTGGCTATCATGTAGAAGAATGAGAATAGATCCATTCTTATCTCCTTGTACAAAGCTCAAGTCTAAGTGGATCAAAGACCTCCACATAAAACCAGAGACA
>NC_034598.1:14839327-14842423 GCF_900095145.1 Mus pahari
TCTCTCTCTCTCTCTCTCTCTCTCTCTCTCTCTCTCTCTCTCTCTCTCTCTCTTTTTTCTGCCTCTGTGTATGTTTGTGTGTGTTTCTGTGTTCAGGGATACATAAACAACCATGCCCGTGTCTGAAGATATTGATTCTCTGTTGTCATTTTGTTGTTCCTTGATCTAAAATTCAGGTCATCAGTATTAATAGTGAATGCCTTTTTTACCCAATGAACAATTGGCTCTAAAGTGTAGATATTAACTGAGTTTCATCAGTGTCTTTTGTGTTCTAGGATTCTACATTATATTTGTTATGATTTAAAATGCGGTGAAGGAGTACCTTTGGTGATTTCATGTCACAGTGTGCTCCTGAGTTATTATTCCATCAACAGACCTGAAAGGGTTTTATTGGGGGGAAGGGAAAAGATGTGAGGACCTGGAGAAAGGGTACAGGCAGGAAGTGGATACATAGGCAGATACATGATGGCAGAGAAAAGGGGACAGAGAAATGATGTAGGGGATACTTGGGAAAACTAGAGTCAGAGAGAGCTGGGTGGAAGTAGGTGATTATATAAGCCATACAAAGCTGGCATACCTGGCAGCAGCAGCAGGTGATAACAAAAGCAATTGTTGGGTCTCTAAGGCCAGACCAGCAGAATCGCTGCATGCTAACAGTATGTGTTGTCATGTATGTTTACTTTTTACAATCAAGCAGACTTCCTTATATATCAATTTCTTTCACAATCTGACACTTTAGAAATGGAGTAGGCAATTATTTTTTACAATATATATCTAAATTTGTACATGTCTGATGTTTTCTAGTGGTTAAATCCGAGTCTTTCTTTTCCAGTGTGTTGGGGTATCTAGGACTCACTGTGCTGTGTGTACTGGGTTCTGATGATGCCCAGTGGTCTTGGTTTCTGTTAGTAATATTCTTACATTTGCCTTTCACCCTCTGGTAATCTCTGGTGTTAGATGATCTAATTGTCTGGCTGGAGCTTGTTCCTCCTCTGATTCTGTTAGCCTCTGTCAGCACTCCTAGGAGTTCAACTCTCACCTGAGTCCCAGTGGTCAGAGCAGTCTCTGCAGGCAAGCTCTCCTCTTACAGGGAAGGTGTCCAGAAGTCTGGAGCTCTGATCCACTTCCTGAGTTCTAGGGTCAGAGCCCTCCCTGGAGGCAGACTCTCTTCTGGCAAGGAAGTTGCCCTGGAGTCTGAGTCTGCCTCCTGGCTGAGGATGATGGCTGGAAGGGACCCTGTCCAAAAAACTCTGTTGCTTCTGCAGCCTACGTGCTCTCAAGGGATCCCAAGGTCCTGGGTGTGCTAGGGAGCCTAAGGCATGGGGATTCCTCTGGGGACCTTGGACCTTCTGCTGGGTTGGTGCTGAAGATGGTGTGCAGCTGGCCCCAACTGGAATGAATCCCAGCCTCTAGTCAGGTGGGAATCCTTTGTCCCTGTTCCTGCTGGCACAAGACCCTCCTGCATTCTTTGAAACTGATGTTGCATTCCACTCACCTGTGATCCCAAGGTACTGGGTATGCTATGGGCCCTGAGGTATGGAGAGTCCTCTGGGGACCTTGGGGACCTCTGCTGGGTTCAAGTAGAAGATCTCTGACAACCTCAGGTGCAGAATATCATTTTCTGTTTCCAGTTCAACTATCCTTTCTTCTTTAACCAACACTTGATGCTGAAGCTGCCACAACCTTAGTCAGCATTAAAATTTATAATGCTTCTGCAGGAAAAATGTTCTGTCCACCTTGTTGACTACTTCATTTCTAATTACAGATAGACCACTTAAAATTTAACTTTATTTGGGAGATTATAATTAGATACTAAAAATACTATCATCATTTTTCAAGGTTTTTCAGCTTTGATTTGGAAGTTGCTTAAGAAATGTCGGTACCCTTTGATTTTTTTCTTTAATTTAGACATCAGAAGATTCTCTATGATTCTGTTATGTTTTCTTCACATCATTTTTCAAGTTCCCTTTTTTCCAGAGAGCCAAGATGTCTTTTTCATGTAGTACTTACAGACCAGACTCTAGACCATAGATATGCTACTTGTAATTGTATACCTAATACTGCTGGTATCTCAGCACATACACAAACTAAACAAAAATCTTTCACAGGCATGCCCTCCATTTTGATCTTAAGTTCCAGATGGAATCAAGTTAAAAACCAAGAGTAGCTATCACACCATCTATATGGAAGATGTTATTTGTACTTCATAAGACTATTTATTTAATCACACATTAAACTTTGTTATATAGACAAAATTAAGTTAGTTATCACCAGGAAATGATTCTTTTTTAACAAATTATGCTTTGTTTACATATAACAAAAATAAATTTTGAGATTTGAAAAAAAACACATTTTTAAATTATTTTATTAGATATTTTCTTCATTTACATTTCAAATGCTACCTCAAATGTCCCCTATACCCTCCCTCGACCCTGCTCCCCTACCCACTCACTCCCACTTCTTGGTCCTGGCGTTCCCCTGTATAGGGCATATAACGTTTGCAAGACCAAGGGGCCTCTCTCCCCAATGAGAGCTGACTAGGCCATCTTCTGGTATATATGCAGCTAGAGACATGAGCTCTGTGGGTACTGATTAGTTCATATTGATGTTCCAACTATAGGGTTGCAGACCCCTTCAGTTCCTTGAATAATTTCTCTAGCTCCTCCATACGAGTCTCTGTATTCTATCCTATAGATGACTGTGGGCATCCACTTCTATATTTGCTAGGCACTGGCATAGCCTCACAAGTGAGAGCTATAACAGTGTCCTTTCATCAAGTTCTTGCTGGCATATGTAATAGTGTCTGCATTTGGTGACTGATTTTGGGATGGACTCCCAGGTGGGGCAGTCTCAGGATTGTCCATCCTTTCGACTTAGCTCCAGTTTTTGTCTCTGCAACTTCTTTCATGGGTATTTTATTCCCTATTTTGGGGAGGAATGAAGTATCCACGTGTTGGTCTTCCTTCTTCTTGGTTTTCTTGTGTTTTAGAGATAGTATCTTGGGTATTCTAGATTTCTGGGTTAATATCCACTATAAGTGAGTGCATATCAAGTGAGTTCTTTTGTGATTGGGTTACCTCACTCAGGATGATATCC
>NC_034598.1:14843490-14865341 GCF_900095145.1 Mus pahari
ATTTTATATTATTTGTGACTATTGTGAAGGGTGTTGTTTCCCTAATTTCTTTCTCGCCCCATCTGTCCTTCGTGTAGAGGAAGGCCACTGATTTGTTTGATTTAATTTTATATCCAGCTACAGCACTGAAGCTGTTTATCAGGTTTAGGAGTTCTCTGGTGGAATTTTTAGGGTCACTTATATATTCTATCATATCATCTGCAAATAGTGATATTTTGACTTCTTCAAAAAACACAATTCTTAATCCATAGCTTTGAGGAGATAAATGTATCAAATAGAACTTTTTTGTTTTTATCTTACATAATGTGGATATGGAATTAAAGTTATTTGTTCTAAAATAGCATAAATCAATATTTGTCATCCTAATTAGCCTATGACATTTTTATAAGTATTCTAGATGAAGTACAGATGGAGCAATGCACTTGCACTACCACAGAACCACAGACAGAAGCTTGAATATTTTGAAATATTTCCTTAAAATATTCTTTTCTGCTTCTCAGTAACAACTGTGTTCAGTTTTATGTCATTCTTTATATTACTGTTTCTAAACATAAACCTTGATTTTCAATTTATATTCCCTGTTACCAGGACTGCAGTAGTGTTTCCTGATACCAGTCATATTTTTGAACATGAAAACTTTCCTTTACTCTAAAGGTAATTTTTTCTAATGATCATATTTTAAGTTTTAAATCAGTAAATTTGTTCAGTATATAGTGAGCCAAAGTAAAAAAATATATATATCATTTAGCTAGATAAAATAGAAGATAGAGCTAGATATGGACGAGATAGAGAGATATGATTGATACATACATACATACATGGATAGACATATAGACGATAGATAGCTAAATATAACATGAATCGACAGATACATACATACATACATACATACATACATACATACATACATATATACATACATGGATATATACATACATATTTACATGCCTGGATGGATAGGTAAATAGATGATAAATAGATGATAGAACAAAACATCTAATGAGCTACTAAAAATATCCAACAGAAATTGATCGGGAAAGCCGCTTTTAAGTAGACAGACAGGTTTTTCAATACAAAGTGTTTGGTTCAGATCAAAATATTCCTTCAAGTGAGACTTCCAGGTAAAAGAACAAATAGTAAGCAGCATTCCGATAAGCAGCTTAAAGCTAAGCAGCAGAAATTCACTAGGGAAGCCTGTTTACACAGCTCCAGATCAGAGCACACCAGGGTTACAAGAAGATGATTTCCTAGAAATCTTCCACATGAAAACACAAATAACAACAAGCAGAAAACATCACTATGGCCTCTCAAAACATCCATCAGATGTAAACTGATAAAACTGAGGATGTCCACTGGAGTTCCCTATTTAGCTAGTTCTCCATGAGGGTCCTCCCTTTTATGTTATTAGATAAAGAATAGTAACTTTAGTTGAAAATTGTTTAGCCTCTAGCCATTTTTTATTCGATATTTCATTTATTTACATTTCAAATGTTATTGCCTTTCCTGGTATCTCTTGTGGAAACTACCAATCCCATCCTCCTAACACCTGTGTCTGAGAGTGCTCCCCCCACCCATCCACCCACACCCACATCCCCACCCTGGCATTTCCCTACACTGGGGCATCAAGCTTCACAGGACCAAGGACCGCTCCTCCCATTGATGTCCAACAAGGCCAGCCTCTGATACCTATGCAGCTGAAGCCATGGGTACACTTTGGTTGGTGTTTTAGTCTCTTGGAGCTCTGTGGTGTCTGATCGGTTTATATTGTTCTTCCTATGGGGTAGCAAACCCCTTCAACTCCTTCAGCCCTTTCTCTAACTCCTCCATTGGGGAACCTGTGGTCAATACAATAGTTGGCTGTCAGCATTCACCTCTGTATTTGTCAGGCTCTGGCAGAACCTCCCAGGAGACAGCTTTATCAGTCTCCTGTCAGCAAAGACTTCTTGGCATTCACAATAGTGTCTGGGTTTGGTGTCTCTGTATGGGATGGATTCCCAGATGGAACAGTCTCTGGATGGCCTTTCCTTCAGTCTCTGCTCCACACTTTGTATTTTCTCTCTTGAGTATTTTGTTCCTCCTTCTACAAAGGACTGAAGCATCCACACTCTGGTCTTCCTTCTTCCTGACCTGCATGCGATCTGTGAACTGTATCTTGGATATTCTGAACTCTTGGGCTAATATCCACTTATCAGTGAGTGCATACCATGTGTTCTTTTGTGACTGGGTTACCTCACTCAGGATGATATTTTTTAACTCTATCCATTAGCCAAAGAAATTTGTGAAGTTATTGCTTTAATAGCTGAGTAGTACTCCATTATATAAATGTACCATATTTTCTGTATCCTTTCCTGTGTTAAAGGACAACCATGGCCCTTTCCAACTTCTGTCTATTACAAATAAGGCTCCTTTGAACATAGTGGAGCACGTGTCCTTGTTACATTTTGGAACATCTTTTGGGTATATGCTCAGGAATGCTATAGCTAGGTGCTCAGGTGGTACTATGTCCAATTTTCTGAGGAACCACTAGACTCACTTTGAGAGTGGTTGTACCACCTGGCAATCCCTCTAACAATGGAGGAGTGGTCCTTTCTCCACATCTTTGCCTGTATCTGCTGTCACCTGAGTTTTTGATCTTAGCCATTCTGACTGGTGTAAGGTGGAATCTCAGGGTTGTTTTGACTTGCATTTCCCTGATGACTAAGGATGTTGAACATTTCTTTAGGTGCTTCTTGGCCATTCAACATTCCTCCATTGAGAATTCTTTGTTTAGCTCTGTACCCCACTTTTAATAGTTCTCTGAAATCTAACTGCTTGAGTTCTCTGTATACATTGGATATTAGCCTTCTATCAGAAGTAGGATTGGTAAAGATCTTTTCCCAATCTGTTGGTTGCCATTTTATCCTTTGCCTTACAGAAGCTTTACAGTTTTATGAGGTTCTCCTTGTCAATTATTGATCTTAGAGCATAAATCATTGGTGTTCTTTTCAGGAATTTTTTTCCCCTGTGCCCATGTGTTCAAGACTCTTCCCCATGTTCTCTTGTATTAGTTTCATTGTATCTGGTTTATGTGGAGGTCCTTGATCCACTTGGACTTGAGCTTTGTACAAGGAGATAAGAAAGAGACAATATCCATACCCGGTATCATTTTAAACTTCTTTGTGCAATGTTCTCTCTCTCTCTCTCTCTCTTTTTTTTTTCTTGTGAAAGCACTCCATGTCAGACGACAGGCCATGGAAACCAATTTGAGACATTTGTCTTTATTCTAAAGTAAGGGTCAGGTTTCAACCTTACTTTGAAGTGCGGTTCAGTGGTCAACCTCACTATAAGTGGTAAGAAACTGTCATCACATATTTTTGAAATTTATTGCTGATATTCTGCCTTCTCTTTTTTTCTTTCTACAATTTTTATAAGAATTTTGGTGATCTTTGAAATGACAAAACCCATTAAACCATTAGAGATATTCAGATTCAAATAAAAAGCAGTCATTTAACATGCCATAAATAACTTTACGTAAACATTATTATTTAAGAAAAAAACTATATGGAATATTGAGTTTTTTTATTCACTTTCCACCCGTGAATGCAGCAGTGAGTTTAGCTAGATTGCTTTGTGATCCTGATGGGTCACAAGCACACACCCACCTAAGAGCTATATAGATCCACAAATGAAAGTCACACTCATGCTAGTTAATTTTAATATTCCTTGAATAGGTTAATGGCTGGCCATTTTTAATCTTTCCCGCTGTTAGCAAAGACAGAAAATTATCTTTTTAACTCTATAATATCTCTCTCAATGCTAAACAACTTGAGTTTGATTATGAGACTATAACTAGTCTTCAACACAGTCAGACATCTGAGAATGAATTAAATGTTGCCTGAATATTTAGGAATCACAAAAGCATAGTTTCCAAAACTTAAAAAAACTTGTAGAGATAGCTGACTATATGGAGAGTCCCCTATTCATCAAAATGTCAGTTCATCTGTCTTCAGTCTTGTGGCCTAGAGCCACCTGGCAAACAATGAAGTAATGCTGGAATATGAAGGACTAGCTTACCCTGTCTTGATGGAGCTTAGCGGTCAACTATCCTACATCTGATTTTCCTCTTTGGACTGTTTTTTCTGCAGATGAATAAGGCATTTTCTGTCTACTGGCTAACTTGCCATAACTGGAGAAATCTTATATGGATTTTTTTTTTTTTTTTGCTATATGAAAATTTTAATGCTATATGTCTTCTTTGGAGGGGAATTGGGGAAGCTGTTAAAAGCAGACATGTCTTGTTGTCAAATGATCCTTAATAATGTAATAACATTAAATGTCCCATTCTGTGAGTTTCTGATGTTTTTGAAGACATTTTTATGTCTAAGCCAGTTACTGAGCTGTTTCCATATTGAGGAATCAGCAGATCAAGTTACCTTCCAGGATCTTCAGGGGACCTATCCCTGTCATATCTGATCCATATCACTCTGGAAGAGGTCCAAAGCCTTTTCTCTTTTCCTGTCAACACAAATACAGAGCTTCTCTCCCAAAATACCCTGTCCTTGGTCCAATAACTTGAAATCATTAAAGGAATTGCTTGACCTCTCTCCCAAAGGAATTTTGATATAACCACCAAACTCATAACCACAGGCATTTTGACAATTAAAACAAGGCAAAGCACTTAAAACAATATAAACAAATATTTGTTGAGACAGTGCTTCTTCCCTATTCCCTGCATTTGACCTAACATTTAAGATCATTAGCCTCAATAATTTATACAGCTATATACACATAAATTCTTCCTTCTGTCAAGATTAATATCTCTCTGTGTATAGATGTAATATGTCCCTTTCCCTTTACATAGTTATCAAAGTCTAAAGTTCTACTGTCTGAGAAAGGTTAGTCTCCCCATCCCTTCCTTTTCATCCTAAGTTTTAAAGACCAAAAGCCTCAATTTTTTAGTATCAATGTCTACATACTATATAAGCCTATTTTTGTCCTATCAGGCAAGAAAAACCCAGAAACCCCATGTAGACCATGTTCAAAGTTCCTGAGTATTTGCCCTTACAGGACCTTTTCAAGTCTTCTCTAAAGTATGTTTTTTTCATTCAGTCTCCCTAAAATTCTCCCTTCTGTCCTTAAAAACAACTAAATCAAAATTTATTTATTCCTATGCTTTGACTATTTGCTTATAGCAAGCAGGCTGTATCTACCATCTTACTTTCCATAGGAACATCTATCCTGTCTCTTTGCACAGCAGGGACTTCCAGTGTCTCAGCTAATGCTCTCTGAGGTGGCCAGAAAACTTTTTAAGGGCCTGGGGTAAATCCCTACAAACATCTGTGTTCCTTTGTTATAGTTTCATGGTTTGCAAGAGAACCACATGACTAAGAAACAATTTCGACCCTCCTTTTAAACTTTTCTCATGGTGCATGTTTTCTGCTTGAGAATCTTTAGTTAAGTTCTCACCCCATGTTGGACACTATCTGTAGCAGTGAGGTTAGCTACCTTTGTGCTCCCAGCAGGTTGCACATGCATACTTTTCCAAGAGCTATTTATATTCACAAATTAAAGACACACACACAAACACACACACCAGGTAATTATAATATGCCTTGACTAACTTAATGGTTGGGTGTTTCTAATCCTTCCTGCTGCTAACAAACTCTCCCCTCTGGCAATCCTGAGTTAACATCTTTTAAAATCTATATTTCATCTCTGCTACCACAAATATAATCGAGGAAGTGGTTTATGTGGTCACTTTCCCTGATTCTCACATGTCAGTGGGCCATTAGATCTGGTCTTTCTTCTACTCTGTCATGATTATCTCTGTTTCCTCTCTCCTAGTTTCTAGCCCATGCACATTTGAAGGACCTGAATCAGTCTACGTGCCCAGCCATTGGCCATTGGCTCTTTATTGATTGATCAAAAAAACAACTGGCAACAAGTACTTTCCATGTTTGGACATGCATATTCCCTATTTGGGATGTTCGATTAATTCAAAACATTAGAACCAATTTCTAACACATGAATACTATTTTTTTTTCACATTCATTCTTAGCAAATTCTCTGATTTTGATTCATATACCTTTTACTTAGATATTTTTTGCCATTGTTAGTGTCCATGATTGGCTGAAGAATGATAACCCAGATACAAATAGTATGTAAATGCAAAGAGCATTTATTGAACACATTTCCACATTCAGGAGCCCAATTCCATCAAGATGGAAGGACTCCTACTGAATTTATAGATTCCATTTTAAAGCTAAAAAGAGGAATATTAGGGGAGGGTAGGTGACCTATATCTTGATGCTGTGATTGATTTGGGACTTGCTTCAAGCATAGTTGACTATTTTTGCTTCATGCCAAAGAGGGGTAGCTCTTGATCTCTTGGGAACAAGCTTGACTTCTTGTCCTTTCACAAGCTGGGGAGGACACTTCTTGACCTCTTGGCCACAACTTTGGCTAACAGTTTTTACAAGTTGGCTCTCCTGGCTTCTGTATATGCACAAGAATGTGCTCTTGCACACACACATATACATGCACCAAATTCAACACTGATACCCACACATATATACATATCATAAAAGTATTTAAAAAGCAATAGATTCTCATTCAAAAAGAGTGAGTAAATTCAATAACTTAGAGATTTAGGTTATCAACAATTAAGACTAACACAAGAACTACAGAACTAGACTACACCATAGGTAAAATGTTACATAATAGATACCTATAGAATAACTCAACCGGTAAATATAAAATAAATATTCTTCTTGTTTGTATAATAAATAGAACCTTCTATAAAATAGACCACATTTTTGAACAAAGATACATTACATGAAAATTTTAAATAAATAAAACCCTTCTATAAAAGCCTAAAAATTAATGTAGATAGATAAAAAGAATACAAATGAAACTTTAACAGGACAAAGAAAGAAATTAAAGAAGAACATAAAGCATTTAAAGATTTTTCATGTTCATAGATTGGAAAATTAATTTTGAGAAAATAGCTCTAGTTACAAAAGCAATCTATAGACTCAAAGTAACCTAATAAAACATCTATTGAAAAATTAGAAAAATTTATATGGAAGTACCAATGATCCCCAAGCAGTTAAAAGAAAGAAAAATGTAGAAATAGTCCAATACCTATTCTCAAATTATGCTATTAAGCTGTAATAACACACAAAAATTAGAGGTTATTCTGTGAACAACTGATAAAAATGCATTTTAAACTAATATGTAAAAATCATCATAAAGTTGAGAAAATGTAAAAATAAATTCAAAAGAATGAAAACAATTGAGGAGAAATGTTAGCAACATTGTAAAGAAAAAAGCACCTTGACAAATGGCTGCTCTATACGGATGCACCCACCATTTAGTTAGTATGGAAGTACTCCAAAAATTAAAGTTAATTTAGCATATAATCCAACTATAATATTCCAAGTTATGATCAAGAGAGCATAATGTAATGTACTCAGAGACACTGGCAAGTTCATCTCAATTGTATTATTCAGGTAAGCTAAGAAATCAAACCAGCTTGACATCTTTTACAAGATGAATGTAAGGGAAATAAACATAAATGCAATGGAACTTTATTAGTTATAAATAAAACAAAAGAATGAAAAAGCAAAAATAATATGAAATTGAAGAATGTCAACAAAAAGTCTGATAAAAATTGCTGGTGATGATGTGAAGAAAAGTAGTACTTGCACATTGTTCTTGGAGATAAAGATTAATAAGAGTCTTATACAATCTGCATTGCAATTCTCTTAAAAATTAAAATAAAATTATGTTATATAATATATGTGGTGACTATTCTTGGTCATTAACTATATCTGGAATGACAATCCAGAAATGGATGGTATACATGTGACCCAGATCTTGAGGCTGGAAGACACAAGTATTTGAACCAGTTCCTGAAATCCCACATGCTCTTGATCTTGAGGCATACATATATTCATTCTATAAGTTTTGTGGCTCCAGAGAACCCTGATTAATATACTATAGAAATCCCATTCCTGGTCACCTAGTTTTATTAACAGGAGATTTTTACAGGAACAGACCTGCCTGACCAAATCAATGAACATGTATTAAATGGGTACTTCTTAAAGTGGTGTATAATCTATGGGCCAGATAGTACAACAATGACTATCTCCTAGCATAGTATATGAGAATACAATTGTTTTGCAGTGAACAAGGCTAGATGACGTATCTTTCCATTGAAATCCCAAAGAAGTAAGTTCTAATACAAGTGAATATATTATGTCAGCAGCAGGATAGATAAACTGAAAAAAGAAAGTGATTGCCTGGAGTAAAAAACCTTACATTTCCTTCTTATACTCTTATGTAGGCTGCCAATAGATGGTATAGCACAGATTTTAAGCTGGGAATTCTCACCTCAAATAATATAGTAAAAATCAATCCCTCGTAAGTGCAAATAATATAGTAAAAATTAATCCCTTGTAAGTGTGCCTAGCTCCTTGGGTTTTAGATGGTTCCAGAGATGGTCAGTTTGACAAATGAACTTAGTCATCATAATAATCAATGGAAAAATGATCATATTATTGGGAAACATCTCTACTAACATGTTTGCTTCAGCAGTTTACAGATATGCTCTAAGTCTTATGATACAGTGTTATTGCTGGAAGCAAATTAAAAAGTTTCCTCTGGTTAAAAAACTGAAGTACAAGTCACACTATGAATGAACATTAAAGTGTGATACCAAAATAATAGTATGAATCCTCATGTTTGGATAATTTTGGTTACCAGAACTTGAAACTTTTAAAACTGAATCAACTAATCAATAAAACTTTACCTACAAAAACTACTAACACTAAGAAATATTCCTCATATTTTTTAATGGCTAGTTCTTCTATGAAACCACCCTAATTTTATTGGAACCTTTAATAAAAGTATGCACATTATTCTGATATTTTGGAGACTAAAGAACATATAAAATTCTGAAGAAATAAGTATAGGAAAGGTAAAGAATAAAGAAGTCTAGAGCAGTGAAATAAGACACACATACTATCACTGCCAAAGGTCCCAGATTTACAATAAGCCTGAATTTATTCACTTGACATTCTGAGTAAAGTCAAATCTCATTTTAATGAGATCACGTTATCATCAGCATCTGCCTTCCCTGATTTAAGTAGCTGACTGGTAATAGCAATATGTTAATAATCTACTTTGATATCAAACTCTGAGAGGAGAGTTCAGAAAAAAAAAATACTTCCCTGTTCATGCACCATTTCCTTCATTTAGTAGAGACTTTTTTTAAAATGAAAAATATTTCTATATTTTGTACTCTGCATTCAGATTTATTAGATGGTCTCCTTGACATTCTGTGAGAAGAAGAACATTCAAAAAACAATGAGAGAGGAGTGGAATAAAGCAAGGAGCAACAATCAATGAATTTCCTGAGTTCAAAAGTAGAAAGAAACAACAGAATCTTTAAAATCAATTAATCTTATGGGTAAAATAAGCTGTGCATACTATATGATTTGAAACATATTGTGAGCTAGGAATACTTGTACACATTCTAAGGAAGATGAAACTAAGGGAGAAAATACAAGAGTTCCCATTGTTACCACCAAAAAACTACATATAAACATATATTAATACATATACTCACAGAAATGAACATACATAAACAAACACAAATGCCTATTTCAACTCATTGAGGTATATACACACATAGAACATGCAGAGGTATTTTAAATTGTACACAACTTTAATCCCTAATGGGGGAATTAAATTTTAATTAAATATGCACCTTTAATCCCTAACAGGACAGTGTAGTACTTATTGCAATTGTGACCACTATAGGAAACCCCTCACTACTTTCAATTACAATCCTTATATATTTCCCCTCAAAAAATGTTGAAAAATAGCTGTATAACAAGAAAAATTAACTATGATAACACAAAGGCTTGAGAGACAAAAGACAAGAAGTAAAAGAATCAGAAGGTTATTAATTGTGAACCTATGAAATTACTGAAATTAATGACAAAGATAGACATCCCAATGAACCTAGTGATCCACCTCCTAATAAAATTGAGGAAAGGGGACCACCCCTACTAGATTTTCCATTTACCTAGAACAAATGCCAGAACATGGTGAAATTTCACAACATGACCATTCACAAAATGACCATTCGCAAAATAAACAACTAGTCTGGAATCCTCTTAAAATATGAGATCATAAATATTTTAAAGAATCAATAGTAACTTATGGAATCCATTCACCTTATGCGAGCTAGACATTACATATCTGGGCTATCCAAGACAAAATTATAGCACAAGACTGGGAACATTTAGCAGTGGATGTAGTGCAACCTGGTTTTCAAGTACAATGGTTGATAATGTGGTGAGAAGCTGCAAGTAGGAAAAACCATAATAGGTCTAAAGGTCTTAAAATTGTTAAAGAGTCGTTGTTAGGTGAAGGTCAATTTTTAATTTAAGACAGCAGGTGCAATTTGGTGACTGTTATACAATATACTTTAATAGCTTTAAGAGTCTGAAATAAGGAGGAGGAAGGAATAAAGGTCTATGCCTTACACAAAGGTTATGCAAAGCCACAGAGAGACTTTTTCTGATTTCTTACATAGGTTAATGTCTGCTATAGGCAGAGCAACATCAGATCTAAATGTGAGACAGATATTAATTGAAACTTTACCTTTTGAAATGCAAATGCAGAGTGTAATAAAGGTCTTAGACCTTCAAAAGCTTAATCAGCACCAGAGAATGACAGGATTAGAATTATTACTGATAATGACACTAATGACTATGTAATTGGCCAAGCAATGGCCAATAATACTAAATAACAAAATGACCTGTTGTTTTAAGAGTAGGAGACAAGCTAATTTGAAAAGAGATTGTAGACAAGTCATTCCTGGAGACTATTCTAGAAGACCTTAGACATCTGGGATTTGTAGGTGTGATAAGGACTAATGAATGCAGGTCAGCAAGAAATATGCAAGGCAATCCCTTATTAGTGGAAAATTTCCTAAAGGAGTTAGCTGTACCCCTACAACAAGACAAATCTTTAATCCAGTCTTTTGAGCTGGGAGAAGACTATCCTTTAATTAATATCTTTATGTAAAATGACATATACACCTTTAATCTAGATCTTGAGGTGGGAAGTGAAATCTTTAATTTGGGCCAACCTTTGCTGGCAAGGAAGAAGGAAGTATTTATTCTTTATCTACCTGCTCGTACATCTGTTGTCCATTCATCCATTCCTGGGATTAAAGCCTACTTCCTTGGGATTCCAACATGAACTACAGACCAATTGAGGCATCTAGCTTCATTGATGAGCAATTTTTCATTCACAAGCACCCATGTTAGACTAATGAACCACAGCCTGTGAGACATTCTAATAAATCCAGATATATTTATCACATATATTCATATATATTCATTCTATACATTCTATTACTCCAGAGGACCTTACTGAGACACATGATGATGCCAAAAATTGCTCAAACATGTGGTGATGAAAACAAAGGCTGATAATAAAAAGGAATATTATTTATTAACATAACACAGTATGGAATACTTAGGATATGTATAAAAGGACACCTAGTGGGTATTAAATTGCTAACCTGAACAGATGAGGGTAGGGTTTTAAATGAGAAATGGCTACTATCAGCTCAGAAATTTGAATAGTTGTTTCCATTTGGTGGGATGTTTTAGGGGAAATTTAGGAGTCACAGGCTACCTCTAGGAACTATGTCCCTCCGTAAAGGCTTGAAAAACATAATGCCTCAATCCAATCTAAGTTTCCCCTCTCTGTCTCATGCTTGTGGTTGAATATGTGTTCTCTCAGCTTCTTGTCTGGCTGCCATACCTGCCTACAGTCAGGCCTCCCAGTTTTAATTGATCCTTATCACTCTGGAACTTTAAGTATAAATATGTTATTTCTTATATGTTTTTATGATTATTGTGATAGTTATATTTATATTGATATCATAAAATACAATGACCAAGGAAACTTACATAAGAAAGGGTTTATACCAGCCCAACTTGAGACCCATCCCATGGACAAGCACCATTATTAATGATAATCTGTTATATTTAGAGAAAGGAGTCTAGCATAGCTGTCTTCCAATAGACTCCATCCAACAACTGACTCAGATGGATGCAGAGAACCACAGCCAAACAGTGGACTTCTATGGAACAGTTTGAAGAAGGATTGTGGACCCAAAGAAGGTAGGAATACTTGCTACAGGAAGAAAAGGAGTCATCTATCTTGTACCCTTGAGGCTCTGATATACTGAACCTCCAACCAAAGATCTTGACCTAGGCCACCCTGCACATATGTAGCAGATGTGCAGCTTGGTCTTCATGTGGATCCTGAACAACTGGACTGGGGACTACCCCAAAATCTGTTGCCTGCCTGTGGGATATGTTTTCTAGCAGTCTCAGCTGTCTCGGCTGGTCCCAGTGGGAGAGGAGGCACCTAGCACTGTATAGACATTATGTTTCAGGATAGGGGACACCTAGAGGTGTGGGAACAAAAAAAGGGGGCCCAGGGGAAGAAGCTGGGAGAAAAGAGGCCCAACATAGCCAGAGTTCCCTATTCTCTGGTCAGTCTGGTGTGGGAGAGCTGCCAGATGCTTTGCAGTTGGCCCCGGGTGGCATCCAAGCCTCTGACCCACTCAATGGGGGGTGGTGGTGGACAAGGGGCAGCCCCCAACCTGGGGGCCCCAGGGACACACCTTGTAACCCAGGGGTTATGGGAGAGAGGGATAAGGGAAGATGTTCCCAACACTGACCAGAGTGTACAACGGATCTTGATGGAGCAGAGACTCTCTATGGTTTAAGATCTTTATTATAGAAGTGCAGAGAGAAAGAGAGAAGGGAGAGAGAGAGAGAGAGAGAGAGAGAGAGAGAGAGAGACAGAGACAGAGACAGAGACAGAGACAGAGAGACAGAGACAGAGACACAGAGACAGACACAGAGACAGACAGAGAGACAGAGAGAGAAAACTAGAGAGAAAGAGAGTAAGAGGGAGGAGAGAGGAGAGGAGAAGAGAAGACAAAGAGAGAGAGAAGACAGGAGAAGTGAGAGGTAGGGCCCAGTCTGCAGTCATCTGTGAGAAAGATAAATCAGTTAGGTTATAGTTGGAGAATTGGGATTAATACATTTCTGAATCAATACATTCTTGGAGTTTCATCAAAGGAGAAAGAATATATTATAAAATAATCCTCATTTACACAAACTGAATATTTCATTATAAATATTTTCTTTTTATTTATTGAAAATAGGTTTTCTTCTCACA
This sequence comes from Mus pahari, assembly GCF_900095145.1. Classification (NCBI taxonomy): domain Eukaryota; kingdom Metazoa; phylum Chordata; class Mammalia; order Rodentia; family Muridae; genus Mus; species Mus pahari. Next base: position 14,856,751 of record NC_034598.1, read on the forward strand.
GAATATACCTGATTATTTTTCCCCTCCCTCTACTCTACCCCATCTCCCATCCCACCTAGTGTCAAAACACTTTCTGTCTCTCATTAGTAGAAAAACAAGCTTCTAGTGGATAATAATAAAATAAAATAAAATAAAATAAAATAATCAAATAAAAAAACTAATACAAACTAGGACAAACAAAGAAATGACAAAGAGCCCAATAAAATGCTCAAGAAACAAACATAGATGCAGAGACCCACAGTTTGCACACTTAGGATTCCCATTACAACACTAAAGTTGAAGGCAAAAGCCCTTAATATTTAAAAGACAATGTATAAATAAAGTAAAACAAATATAAACATGTGATATTCAAAAAGGTCTGACATGACATAAAGATACAAGGAATCTCTAAAGATTTCATTGAGTTCATTTTCTGTTGGCCATGTATTGCTGGTCATGCAGCCTACACTTAGAATAGTTTAGTTGTCTAGGGAGACTCCCAAGGGGAAAACTAAATTTTCATTTGCAATTGTCTATCACTTAAAGATACCTTCTTGTTTATAGATGGTGAATTTGTTCAATTCTCTATTCAGTTCTAGAACTTCATGTGGCATAGACCCACACAGACTGTGTGAATGCTGCTTCAGTCTCTTTGAGTTCATATGAAATTTTATACTTATTTAGAGCACACTATATTTGTGGTATCTTCTGTTCCATTTTTTATGCTCTTCCCACTGCATCTTTTCTAGGGTTTCCTGAGCCCCTCAGATGTGATATTTGATACAGACATCCCATTAGGGTGTATGTTCCAAGGTCAAATTCTCTGCATAATGTCTGGCTGTTGGTCTGTATATGTTCCCATCTGCTGCAGGAAGAAACATCTCTGATGATGGCTGAGAAAGTCCTGATCTGTTAGAATATAAGAATGTCCTTAGGGGTCATTTATTGTTGCATTATTGTTATTTTCATTAGAATAGTATTATTTGCTTTTACCTTACGTACCTGAAGTATCTAGTCTTTGGTTCTTGCTCACACAAGAGGTGTTGGGAACAGGTTCTATGTTACAGAGCATGTTTTAAGCTAATAAAATATTGCTTGATTTTTTTTTCCCCACAGGCTTTGTGTATTCTCCCACGATCATATCTTGCATGCATGACACCAATGTATATCACATGGGTTGAAGTTTGATTGGTATTTACGTTTATCCTTTGGTAGTGTGCAGGGTACCTTCCTGTACAGAAGACACTAACACCCAGGGATGTAAGATCTATGTAGGCTATAGCTGAACTTCTCCATGTTCAAAAAATTATTTATGTGTTGTCTCTAGCCCTGGAAGCTTCTTCTTATTTTGTGGAGAGCAACCCATAATCCTGGCAGCAGCCTTAGTTGTTTGGGAGTTCTCATAGAAACTGTTTAGCTAACTCAATTAGATTTAACCAAATCTCAGTACTGGAGGATTCATTGGATGACAACAGATGACAAGTTGATATTCAGTTTTCCCCTTTATTTGGCTATTTAAATTAGATGGCCTTCATACATATACATATTCTATAAAGCTTCTACTATTTTTTATGCCATTCCTCAAATGGGCCTTAATTTTAACTGTGTCTCCATATACACCATACTTCATCTTCCAATTTCTTTCCTCTGACCATATGATTCTTCCATTTCAGTCTCCCCTTCCATCCATATCTACTTCATTTCTCTCTTATGTCAACCATTTACCCCTCTTCACTACACATCCCTTACTCTGGAGCTACTCTCCATGGTTCTATAGATTGTACATTTGTTGACATTAATAGCTAAAATCCACATATAAGTGAATACATACCATATTTGTTTTTCTGAACGTAGGTTACCACACTCAGAGTGATCTTTTTTATTAGTTCCAACCCTTTATCTGTAATTTTTATGATTTCAGATTTTTTTCTTTAAAGATTTATTTCTTTTATTTATATGAGTGCATCATAGCTGTCTACAGACACACCAGAGAAAAAGGCATCTGTTCCCGTTACAAGGTGTTCTGAGCCACTATGTAGTTGCTGGGAAGTGAACTCAGGACCTCTGGTAAAGCAGTCAGTGCTCTCAATCATTGAGCCATCTCTCTAACTCACAATTTCATTTTTTTAATGGTTAAATAATACTAATTGTGTAAATATACCAATTTTCTTTATCTATGCTTTGGTTGAGAAATATCAATGTTATTTCCAATTTCTGGCTACTTTCAATATAGCAGCAATGAAAATAGTTGAAAAATGTTTTTTAAATGGTAGAATGAAGTGTCCTATGAGTTCATGACCAAAACAGGTAATCTTGAGATAATCTCCTATCTTTTCAATAAACTGCCCCTGCAATTTTTATAATGCTCTACACATTTTCAACAATACCAGCAATGAAGGAGAATTCCACTTATTCCACATCCGCTCCAGCAGGAGCTGTCACTTGTATTATTGATCTTAGCTATTCTGACAGGTACAAAATGAAATCTCAAAGTAGTTTGAATTTGCATGACCCTGATGTCTAAAGATAATGAATATTTCTTTAAGTGTTACTCAGCCATTTGAGTTTCTTCAACTGAGAATTCCTTTATATCTATTTGTATTCCATTTTGTAATTGTATTAGTTGATTTCTTCATATCTACTTCTTTTTTTAAATTTTTTTAAATTTGACTAATCATTCCATTTCTTTACATCTCAAACACTTCTGGTTACTCCCCTCCACAAATCCCCAATCCCATGATATGCCACTTCCTGGTTACCCCTTAACCATTCTGATTGATATGAAGTAGAATCTCCTTAACAACTAACAATGTTGAATATTTCTTTTACTGTTTCTCAGCCATTCAAGATTTCCAGTTGAGAATTCTCTATTTAGTTCTCCACTCCACTTTGAAATAGTGTTGTTTGGTTATCTGGAGTCTGCCTTCTTGAGTTCTTTGTATATTTTGTATATTAGCCCTCTATTGGATGTAGGGTTAATAAATAACTTTTCCCAATCTATGGGTTACCATTTGTCCTATTGGTAGTGCCCATTGCTTTACAGAAGATTTTCAATTATATGAGGTCCCATTTGTCTCTTGTTGATTGTAAAGCATAAGCCACTGGTTTTCAGTTCAGGAAGTTTTCCCCTGTGCCCAAGTATTCGAGGCTCTCCCCCACCTTCTCTTCTAATAGATTCATTGAATCTGGTTTTATGTGGAGGTCCTTGATCCACTTGGACTTGAGCTTTGTATAAGGAGATAAGAATAGATCAATTTGCCTTCTTCTACATGCAGAACTCCAGTTGAACCATCACCATTTGTTGAAAATACTGTCTTTTTTTCCAATGGATGGTTTTACTTCCTTTGTCAAAGATCTAGTGACCATAGGTGTGTGGGTTTATTTCTGGGTCTGCAATTTTATTCCATTGATCTACTTGCCTGTCTCTGTATCAATACCATGCAGTTTTTTATCACTAATGTTCTATAGTATAGCTTGCGGTCAGGGATGGCTATTCCCCCATAAGTTCTTTTGTTGTTGATAATATTATCCTGTTTTTTTTTTTTTTTTATTATTCCAAATGAATTTGAGAATTGCTCTTTCTAACTCTTAAGAATTGAGTTGGAATTTTGATGAAGATTACATTGAATCTGTAGATTGCTTTTGGTAAGATGGCCATTTTTACTATATTAATCCTGCCAATCCACAAACTGGGGAGGTCTTTCTATACTCTGATGTCTTCTTTGATTTCTTTCTTCAGGGATGTGAAGTTCTTATCATGCAGATCTTTCACTTGCTCAGTTATAGTCACACCAAGGTGACTATTTTATATTATTTGTGACTATTGTGAAGTGTATTGTTTCNCTAATTTCTTTCTCATCCCTTTTATCCTTTGAGTAGAGGAAGGCTGCTGATTTGTTAGAGTTAATTTTGTACTCAATCACCTTGCTGAAGTTATCAGCTGTAGGAGCTTTCTGGTAGAATTTTTCAGGTCACTTATGCATACTATTATATCATCTGCAAACAGTGTTATTTTGACTTCCTCTTTCCCAATTTGTATCCCTTTGTTCTCTTTTTGTTGTTTAATTGCTCTGGCTAGTACTTCAAGTTCTATATTGAATAGCTAGGGAGGGAGTGGGCAGCCTTGTCTTGTGCTGGATTTTAATGAGATGGCTTTGACTTTCTCTCCATTTAGTTTGATGTTAGCTATTGCTTTGCTGTATATTGCTTTTATTATATTATTATTTTATTATAGTTTATTATTATATCTCTCCAATACCTTTAACATGAATGGATGTTGTATTTTGTCAAAGGATTTCTCACATCTCATGAGAAAATCATTTGCCTTTTTTCTTTTGAGTTTGTTTATATAGTGGATTACATTGATGGATTTCTGTATATTGAACCATCCCTGCATCCCTGGGATGAAGTCTACTTGATCATGGTGAAGGATCATTTTTGTGTGTTCTTGGATTCAGTTTGCAAGAATTTTATTGAGCATTTTTGAATCAACATCCATAAATGAAATTGGTCTGTAGTTGTCTTTGTTTGGTTACTTTGTGGTTTAGGTATCAGTATAACTGTGCTTTTCTAGAAAGAATTGAATAGTGTTCCTTCTTTTTCTATTTATGGAATCATTTGAGAAGTATTGGTATTAGATCTTCTTTGGATGTCTGATAGAATTCTGCACTGAAACCATCTGGCCCTGGACTTCTTTTTGTTTGGAGGCTTCCAAGTATAGAATCTATTTCCTTTTGGGTTAGGGGGCTGTTTAGATGGTTTATCTGATCCTGATTTAACTTTATTACCTAGTATCTGTCTAGAAAATCATACATTTCATCCAGGTTTTCCAGTCTTGTTGGGTATATACTTTTGTAGTCGGATCTGAATTTTTTTTTTAATTTCCTCAGTTTCTGTTGCTGTGTCTCCCTTTCCACTCCTGATTTTGTTAATGTGGATACTATCTCTATGCCCTCTGGTTAGTACATCTATCTTGTTAATTTTTTCAAAGAACGAGCTCCTAGTTTTGTTGATTCTTTGTTTAGTTGCTTTTATTTCTACTTGGTTGATTTCAACCATGAGTTTGATTATTTACTACCATCTAATCCTCTTTGGTGTATTTGCTTCTTTTGTTATAGAGCTTTGGGATGAACTAGTGTGTGATCTATCCAATTTCTTTATAGAGGCACTCAGAGATATGAGCTTTCCCCTTAGCACTGATTTCATTATATTCCATAATACTGAATATGTTCTGCCTTCATTTCATTAAATTCTAAAAAGTCTTTAATTTCTTTTTTATTTTATTTCTTCCCTGAACAAGTTATCATTGAATCAATATTTTTTCAGTTTCCATGTGTATGTAGGCTTTGGTGTCTGTGGTGGTCTGATAAAATGCATGCGATTAATTCAATGTTATTGTATCTGTGGAAGTTTGTTTTATGTCTATGTATATGGTTGATTTTTGAGAAGGTACCATGAGGTTCTGAGAAGAAGTTATATTATTTTGTTTTAGGGTAAAATGTTCTGTAGACATCTGTTGAATCCATTTGTTTCATAACTTCTTTTAGTTTCACTGTGCCTCTGTTTAGTTTCTGTTTCCATGATCTGCCCATTGGTGAGTGTGGGGTGTTGAATTGCCTACTATTTTTGTGTGAGGTTCGATGTATGCTTTGAGCTTCAGTAATGTTTCTTTTATAAATATGGGTGCCCTTGCATTTGGGGCATGGTTGTTCAGAATTGATAGTTCATCTTGGATTTTTCCTTTGAGGAATATGTAGTGTCCTTCCTATCTTTTTTGATAACTTTCGGTTGAAAATCTATTTTCTTGGACATTAGAATTTCTACTCCAGCTCATTTCTTGGAAAAGTTTGCTTGGAAAAAATTTTCCCAACCTTTTAATTGAGGTAATCTCTGTCTTGTCACTGAGGTATTTTTCTGGTATGCAGCAAATGCTGGATTCTGTTTACATATCCATTGTCTTTGTCTTTTTCTTGGGGAATTGAGTCCATTGATGCTGAGAGATAAAAAGGACCATTAATTGTTGGATCCTATTATTTTTGTTGTTTAAAATGGAATTATGTTTATGTGTTTCTCTTCTTTTGGGTTTGTTGTGAAAAGATGAATTTCTTGACTTTTCTTGGGTGTGGTTTTCCTCCTTGTGTTGGACTTTTCCTTCCATTACACTCTATAGGGCTAGATTGATGGAAAGAGTGTTTAAATTTGGTTTTGTCTTGGAATTCCTTGGTTTCTCTAATCATAACAATTGCAAGTTTTGCTGAGTATTGTACTCTGTGCTGGCATTTGTATTCTCTTAGGGTCTGTATGACATCTGTCCAGTCTCTTCTGTCTTTCATAGTCTCTATTGAGAAGTCTGGTGTAATTCTGATAGGTCTGCATTTATATTTTACTTGACATTTTTCCCTTACTGCTTTCAGTATTCTTTCTTTCTTCTGTGCATTTGCTGTTTAATTATTATGTGAGTAGAGAAATTTCTTTTCTGGCCCTATCTGTTTGATGTTCTATAGGCTTCTTGTATGTTTGTAGGCATTTCTTTTCCTTTCTTTCTTTCCTTTTTCTTCCTCCCTTTCTTTCTTTCTTTTTCTTTCTTTCTTTCTTCCTTTCTTTATTTTTAGATATTTTATTTATTTGCATTTCAAATGTTATCACCTTTCCTAATTACTACCTCAGAAACCCACTATCCCATTCCCCTTCTCCAGCTTCTATAAGGGGGTACCTCCACCCACCCACCCATATCCACCTCCCTACTCTTTCATTCTTCTACACTTGGGCATCAACCTTTCACAGGAACAAGGGGCTCTTCTCCCATTGATACCCAACAAGGCCATCCTCTGTTACATATACTGCTGGAGTCATCATGGGTCCCCCGCCTCATGTGTACTCCTTGGTTGGTTTAGACCTTGGGAGCTCTGGTTGATTAATATTATTGCTCTTTCTATAGGGTTGTAAACCCTTTAGCTTCTTCAGTCATTTCTCTAATTCCTCCATCAGTGACTCTGTGATCAGTTCAATGGTTAACTGTGAGCATAGGCCTCTGTATATGCCTGGCTCTGACAGAGCCTCTCAGGAGACAGCTATATCAGGCTACTATTGGTATGCACTTCTTGGCATCCACAATAGGGTCTGCTTTTGGTGACTGTATATGGGATGGATCCCCAGGTGGGGCAGTCTCTGGCTGTCCTTTCCTTCAGTCTCTGCTGCTTATGGGCATTTATTTCTTTCTTTAGGTCAGGGAAGGTTTCTTCTATAATTTTGTTGAAGATGTTTGCTGGCCCTTTGTGTTGGGAATCTTCACTCTCTTCTAAACCTATTATCCTCAGATTTGGTATTTTCATTGTGTCCTAGATTTCTTGGTGTTTTGAAATAGGAACTTTCTGCTTTTTGTATTTTCCTTTACTTTATGTAGATGTCTTCTATCGTATCTTCTACCACTGAGATCCTCTCTTCCATCTCTTGCATTCTGTTGGTGATTATTGAATCTGTGACTCCTGTTCTCATTCCTAGGTTTTTCATCTCCAGGGATGTCTTCTTTTGTGTTGTCTTTAATGATTCTATTTCCATTTTTAGATCCTGGACAGTTTTGCTCAATTCCATTACCTGTTTGACTGTGTTCTCCTTTATTTCTTTAAGGGATTATATGGTTCTTTGGTCCCTATTTAAGGGCTTCTACATGTTTACTTGTGTTCGCCTGTATTACTTTAAGGGAGTTAGTTATTTATGTCCTTGCTAAAGTCTTCTATCATCTTCATGAAATGAGAATTTAGATAAGAACATTGCTATTCCCATGTGTTGAGGTATGCAGCACTTCCTCTGTTTGGAGAACTCGGTTCTGATTTTGCCAAGTCACATTGGTTTCTGTTGCTTATGTTCTTATGTTTGGCTCTTGTCATCTGGTTATTTCTGGTATTGTTTGACCTCCCTGTCTCTAACTGTAGCCTGTCCTTCCTGTGTGCCAGTGATCCTATGATTCTGTGATCCTGAATGTGTCAGAATACCCTGGAAAGTCAAGCTGCAACTGGGGTATGGGCTGTGTGTGTTCCCGTCCAGAGCCAAGGCTCTCCTCTGGTACAGGTGGGAACCAGAAGGCACATGGGTCTCTGACTGGGCCTCTCTGGATCTTCTTGGTGTCTGTTGTTGCCTTTTAAATTCAATTTTATTAACTTGGAAACTCTCTCCAGCTTTAAGTGAGTTTGGATAAAAGCTTGTCAATCTTATTGTTTCAAAGGAAAAAAAATCTTCGATTTAATGATTTTTTGTATTGTTTTTGTTGTTGTTGTTGTTTACTTCTACTTCATTGATGAATTTATTTGTCCTTCCATATCCTGATTAGTTTTAGTTTGGAGTCTATTTTGTCAGATAATGAAATTGATATAACAACTTGTTTCTTGGGTTCATTTGCTTAGAATATTCTTTTGCATCCTTTACTCTGGGATGATTTCTGTCCTTAATATTAACATGCCTTTCCTGGTTTCAGAGGAAGGACATATCCTATTTGTAGATCTATTCTATTGGTCTGGGTCTTGTTCTTGTTCTTGTTCTTGTTCTTGTTCTTGTTCTTGTTCTTGTTCTTGTTCTTGTTCTTGTTCTTGTTCTTGTTCTTGTTCTTGTTCTTGTTC
>NC_034598.1:14865581-14868687 GCF_900095145.1 Mus pahari
TTCTTTTTCTTCTTCTTCTTCTTCTTCTTCTTCTTCTTCTTCTTCTTCTTCTTCTTCTTCTTCTTCTTCTTCTTCTTCTTCTTCTTCTTCTTCTTTCTTGAGGAATTTAGACACCTAATATGAGAGATATCAATGAGCAATCTTTCTTTATCCTTTTATTTTTCTGTTGTGGTATGTGTGCATGTGTTTATGTGGTTCTTCTATTTTCCTTTACTTGGAATACTTATTATTTATATGATTAAGCTCTTTAATTAAAAGTTTTCCTTCTAGCACGTTCTCTAGAACTGGATTTGTAGGTATATTTTTCTTATATTTGATTTTATTATGAAAATGTCTCATTTTTTCCATGTACTATGTTTGAATGTTTTGCTATGAATCATATTCTTCATTGTCATCTGTGATCTCTTAAGATCCATAAAACATCTTTCCCATCCCTTCTGCCTTTGAGTGTATACTTTTAAGATTTTGATGTTATTCTAATTGCTCTGCCTTTGTATGTTATTTGGTCTTTGTCCCTTTTAACTTTTAATATTACTTCTTTGTTCTGTACTGTGCTCAGTGATTGTTTATTATGTGCCAAGGGACATTTCTCGTCACATCTTTCTGTTGCCCACTAGGGTTCCTAGAAATATTTGTCACTGTATGTTTCCTGATTGGAATTTTTGTTGGATCCATGGTATGTGTGGCAACTAGAGTATCTAAATAAAACTTGTTTCTAGGTATTGGGAGTTAGGAATAGTTATAGCCTAATGGAGGAAGGGCTATATTTACTTGTATAGGATGGAGGTAAGCAAGATGTTTCACTAGGATCTTCTTAGTGTTCTGAGTATGGGGCCAGAGTAAGGAGAAGCTACAATAGGTATTCTGCTGCACTGCTGGACTTGAGACTGATCAGCTGGATATGGAAAAGACTAGATATCTAGGGCTTTCCTACATACTTCACTGGCCAACTTGCTTCCCAGGCACATATGGCTGCAAAGTTTCTAGGGTATGACTTCTGGAATGAAAGATTAATGATATTAATATGCCATACCAGTTAGAGGAGAAAGTTGGAAGATAAATTCTGTGAGTTCCACTGGAAGAGATAATAGAGGATGCTTCAGTAGGTGGTCTGTTACAGAGTTCTGGGTGAGACTGGAACATTAAATTTATAGGAAAGTGTAGAGAAGTAAAAACCCATAGTTAGGCCAGTTCTCTTCTTACATGGTATAGCTTGTAGATTTTTAGAAAATCATTATTGTAAACTTGTAAAAGTCAAGTGTTTATTATTTTAAGAATGTCAAAGCAATAATAAAAATTAATGAAATATTAGTTTTGCTGTTTTTCATTATAGCAAATTCAAACCTATTACCTACTAATGGTGTTGAAAGTTTTTTTAAAGGAACATTATAATAGAAATTTTATTGGGTGAAAAAGGTCATTTTCACAACCAAAGTGGTTTCTTTCAAATTTTAGCAGAAATTTACAGTCCAATGCTCTTGCAATAATGCATCTTTTGCTTTTATTTCTTGCTTTACTTGCGGGCAAATAATAATGACACATGGAGGTGACAAAGGTTAACTTCCTGTGGAGGTGATAAACTACATCAATACAGAAAGAAAAAAAAATGATAGAAAAGCTATGAACCTATTCTCCAGAGAGCAGAACTTTAAAATAAAAACTGCTTCACAGTAATCTACCAAAAAACTAGATTTTTGTTCTCATAAAATTGCAATCAATTCTTGATTATCTATACTAATTGGAGAAATAGTGGCACATTATACTCAAACTCATTTGTGTGAGATGACTGATTCAAGGACACTTGATAATGTTCATGGCCTGTTGAGATTCATAGAGGACCATATTTAAATGATCTAATACCAGTGTTCCAAAACCAGTTCTTCATATTTTTAAAGTGTCCTTGAGAAAACTGAAAAAAGTGTAAGTAAGACAGAGAAATGAAAATTTCATTGGCAGTTCATTAACTGCCAAGTACAGGACAGGCATGACAATACCAACTAAAATAAAAATTTTCTGCGACTTGTCTTCATTGTACCATTTTAGAAAATACCACCATTGATAACACCTGAAGATTTTGTTTAAATGGACTACAAAAAGCATTTCCATTAAAAGATCTACATGAATTGTATACTTTGTTTATAATTATAAATTGATGAAAAATTAAAGTTATTTAAAGCTACTTAGGTTAAAATTTAAAATCAGTCCCATTGTTCTACTAATTTTTAAACATGGATGTTTTGTTGTAAGTACCACTGTGATGCTGTTTCAAAAATATATCATACATCATATAAATAAGACTTCATTGTGCATTTCCATCATGTAAAATGAGGTGTCATCTGTAAGTCAGGAAAGAGATCCATACCACTAAGTCTTTAAGCACATTGAGTTTAGATTATCTACTAGCCATGTGGAGTGACCAGCTCTAAAAGAGGAAATCCATAGTCCAACATTCAAAAACAGAGACATAGCTACATGGAGGCAAGTACTGCACAGATGTTAATGTAATGAAGGTTTTTAATTAATGTAACTAATGGAATTAATTTTGCTAATAATTGTCCACCTAAACTATAAAATTTTTATTCAAAATTTAAAGGAATTGGGTCTAAGATATTTTACTATAAAAATGAAATAGGATAGAATAGAATAGAATAAAATAAAATAAAATAAAATAAAATAAAAGGAGTTAAATTTCCTGTGTGGTATCTGAAATCTCTTGCTTAGGCCCAAACCTTTACTTCAGACAATTCTTTGCATAAAACAATTTTAAGAGTTCACATCACATTTCTAGACTCCAGAAAGCATTATATATTTGGACTATCTGGATCTACTTTTTAAATTTATTTTTATTTGTTTTGATTTATCTGCTTATTTAATGTTTTGCCAATCCTGTGACCATATGAAATGTCCACTAATTCCTGAGTGCTTCTTGTTTCATACATCTTCCTAGAATAAATCCCTGTATGCAGCTTACTCTTACTTGTACCCTCTTACTCCTTTGTCCTCTCACTTCTCTCCCTTCTTCACTTTCTCTTTATTTTCTCTCCTCTCTCCTCTCCTCTCCTTTCTCTCTCTCTCTCTCTCTCTCTCTCTCTCTCTCTCTCTCTCT
>NC_034598.1:14868731-14886370 GCF_900095145.1 Mus pahari
TCTCTCTCTCTTCTCTCTTTCTCCCTGCATTTCTATATAAAGCTCTTAAACCATAGAGTCTCTGCTCTGCTCCATCAAGGCCCGCTGCACACTCTGCTCATTGTTGGGAGCTTCTTTCCTATCTCCTCTCTCCAACAACCCTGGAGTGATAGCAAGGTAGCTCCAGGGGGTCCCCATCGGGGCTGCCCCTTCTCCACCCCCACCACAAGGGTCAGAGGCAATGCCCATCCTGGGCCAAGTGGAAAGAGCCTGGCAGTCTCCCCATGTCTGCCTACCCAGAGCACAGGAACTCTGGCTGGACATGAGCATATTTTTCCTCACAACTTCCCTTGGGCCCCCACCCTGGGCCCCCTTTTATTTTATTTTGTTCCCAACAAATATGTTTATGGATACTAAATTTTTATCAATCTTTAGGTATTAAACTTTGCTGCATTGCTTCCTCTGTTATATGTCATATAGGTTATTAACACACAAAACCTTTCATATCAGATTCAGCTGTACATTTAGATTTTTTATGATGCATAGCTAATATTATTAATACTTCAAATATCTACCCTATATGAAATGAGGGAACTTTGAAAACAAACTCACATAAGTTCCAATGCTGGTTGTCCCTTCTTACTAGATTTTTGGTCAAGTCATTAAACTCTCTCATTTAAATGTACATATTTGAAAAGTAAGAAGCTTAATAATGACTTTGTCTCTTAGCATTTTTGAAGATTAATAAGATAAAGTCTGATATATAGTTATATCTATACATGTGTAAACATGACTTGGGGCAAAAGTACTGTTTAATCTTTTCTGAATTAGGATCATCTTTTGGCATAGAATATGATATATTAATTCAGTTATTCTTAAATGTGCTCTAAAAATACTTTCTAGTATATTTTCCTTTTCTCAACTTGTCAAAACACACAAAAACTTAATTAACATTTCTATGTACAAACTCTTTTTCATTTCAGTTTTATTTTTCTCTTTTACTCTTTAAATCACACACAGACATACACACACACACACACACACAAACACACAATCATACTATTGCATGGTATAGAGAACATCGAAATGAATGCTCAGACTTTTTTTTTTTTTTTTTTTTTTTTTTGCAACAGAGCTTTCTGAAGATCAATCTTGTAGTTTGTGGTCTATTCCTTCAACCTCAAGTACCTTTGTTTTTACTGAGTTATGTAGAAGAATGAAAATAGACCCATATATGTCACCTTGTACAAAGCCCAAATCCAAGTGGATCAAGGATCTTAACATAAAACCAGATACACTGAATCTAATAGAAGAGAAAGTGGAAAGAGCATTTAACTTATTAGCACAGGGGGAAATTTCATAAACAGAACTCCAATGGCTCATGCTCTAAGATCAACAATTGATAAATGGGACCTCATGAAACTGGAAAACTTTTGTAGGGCAAAGGACATAGTCAATAAGACAAATCGGCAACCTACTGACTGGGACTAACCCCATACCCAATAGAGGGCTAATATCCAAAATATATAAAGAACTCAAGAAGTTAATCACCAGAAAAACAAACAACCCAATCAATAAAATGGGGTATAGAACTAAACTGAGATTTCACAACTGAGGATTCTCGAATGGCTGAGAAGCACCTAAAGAAAAAGTCCTTAGTGATCAAAGAAATGCAAATCAAAATGACCCTGAAATTCCAGCTTACACCAATCAGAAAGACTAAGATCAAAACCTCAGGTGAAGACACATGTTGGAGAGGATGTGGAGAAAAAGGAAGACTGCTCCACTGCTGGTGGAATTGCAAACTGGTACAACCACTCTGGAAATCAATCTGGAGGTTCCTCAGAAAATTGGAAATAGATCTACTTAAAGATCCAGATATATCACTCTTGAATATACCCAAAAGATGCCCCACCATGTCACTGGGGCACTTGTTCCACTGTGTTCATAGTGGCTTTATTTGTGATAACCAGAACATGTGTAGAACATGTGTAGGAAGAAGATGAATACATTTGATCAAACTAAACTAAAATTTATTATAAGTTTTAAATTTCATTTTAGCATAAATCTGTAACTAAGAATTATCTTTACAAGCCAAAATACTAATCATAGAGAGGTGTAACAATTTTCATCTAAAAATTTATCACGCTGGGTGTGGTGGCACACGCCTTTAATCCCAGCACTTGGGAGGCAGAGGCAGGCAAATTTCTGAGTTTGAGGCCAGCCTGGTCTACAGAGTGAGTTCCAGGACAGCCAGGGCTACACAGAGAAATCCTGTCTCAAAAAACCAAATAAATAAATAAATAAATAAATAAATAAATAAATAAATAAATAAATAAAATTTATCACAATTATTTATTATGTACTCTTCCATTCCTCATGCTGCATTGGGCAGGTAGAATTACTTATGCCGCCTCAATCCAAGCCAAGATCAACTACAACTCATACACTGTACTATGGTCTTCATTTGTGTTTGAAAAAATCAATTAGTACCTGTACCAACCACTCAAATTAAACTTTGCTACCTATTTATGCATCATTCAAAAAAAAAAAAAAAAACACACTTCTTTTATTCAGAACACCTTCCAGTCATTTTGTCCAAACATAACCTTCAAGTTGTGAAAGGTAGAGCAACAAACCTCACAGCTTTTTCTGGACAATCAGATCATGCACATGTTGGTTTGAATATTAAGTACAAATTCTATGCTTCTTGTACTAAGTCCTACTATATAAATTCTTCATGCCACTTCCCATAGCCTTGCAATTGACAAGTATAGGTTCTTCCAAGTCTAAACATAAAGAGCCAAGGTAAATATACAATTCATATACACTTACTGTGTACAGATACAGATATAAAACCCCAAAAATGCTTAATGTGTTTCAGTGAAGTAAATAATATCTATGTGGTTTCCATCTAGCACCTGCAGTGAATACTTAAATCTTTCATCTGCTTCAGTTTCTGAATTTGTTTCATTGAAACATTTTTCTTGTCTATGTTTACCAACCTGAGTCCATTAATAATGCCAAATGATCCTCACATATTCTAATTTACAAGATATTAAAATAACTTTTATGACTTTTATGTCTCATTTGAAAATGGAGACTATAGAAATAAGCTAAATATCAAAGAATCAATGTGCTGTAAAGGGGGTTAGATAGACTCTGTTATCTTAATTGGCACAGAGGGTACCAAAAATGCAATGAGTTTGTATATCCATATCCATAATAAAAGAACCAAATTAAAAATCTTGAATTTACAGACTTCACAATCTATGTATGTGTTTTTATCTTAGATTTTAATAAAACTACCCAACAATGGCAATCAACTGAATATATAGAAATAAAATAGAAATATTTATTATGAAATTGAAACTTCAGTCTTTAAAAATCTTCAAAGCTGTGCTTGTGCCAATATGGAAGTTCATGCTATAGTTATGGTATTTGCTCATATATAAAGATTATCTTCCAGAATCATCGTAATATATTCACTGTGCTTTAAGGATATTTTCTAAACTTCCAATTTGATAATGGTGTTCTTTTGTCTCTGTGAGGGTTACAGACATCTGTAGAAGAGATATCCAATTGCATGTTGGCAAGAGCCACAGACATATAAGACTATTTGAGACAAAATTGCATTTTAATTTAGGTTAATGAGAAAATATACCCATGTTGGCTTAGTAAGAATTTGACCACATTTTTGATGACTATTTAAGTACTTGTCAATTTTTGCAACTTTTAAATACTTTTATTTCTGATTAACATTATGTATGTTTAAGAACTTGCAGTTTTCTCCAAGGTTTACTGAACTTTGGATGTTTTCTTGTGTAAACAAGAGATTAATATCTTATGAGAATGAGATTCTTAAATCACATTGATCACTAGAAAATGAAATTTCCTCATTCTTGCTGTTTCACATTAGTAAGCTTTTTAGTAAGCCTTGTAAAGAAATTATCCTATATTGAAAATTATCCACTTTTAAATATATACTACTGGAAAAAAAGAATACAAGTCTTAAATTTGACTCTGTCCTATTATATGACCCTAATTTTTATTGTGATCTCAAAATAAACACAAATATGTAATTTTGTTAATGTGTTGTTGTTTTCTCCTCTATAGTTTTAATTTTAAATAGATACTCCTCCTATAAAAAGTCTATAATCAAATTAGAAACAGAATACATTTTTCTATCTCCCTAAATATTGAATATATTTATATTTATATTAGATTTTAAAATAAATTTAATTATTATATGTGTATAGACCAACTCTTTTTGCATGAAAATATAATACCAAATATAACTAAGATTTATAAAATATATTTCCAGAGGAAAAAATCATTAGAGGTCTTTTCTATATGTATCAAATCCTCCTTTAAAACATGTTACAGCATATTATCCATAAGGGAATCAAGGAGCAGTATACTACATGCCATCCCAAAGCCACACAAAATGTTATGCACTTTTCATATAGAAGTAAGCACATTTCTCTATATAGATTATATTCCTTTTCTTTTCTCTGATAGAGTCTGCCTGTGTAGCCTGGCTGTTCTGGAACTCCCACTATAGGAGAAACTGGTCTTGCACTCAGATTAAACTGCCTTTTCCAACAAAGTGCTAGGAATAGCAAAATGAAACATCACATCTGGCTGTTCTATATTTTGATTTTCTTTCTGCCTTATATTGTATATATCACAGGAATTAACATAGGATATATAACCTAATACTTTTCAGACTCTTTTGTGAAGTTGAATGAGAAATGTAAATTTTAGCATTTTCAAATAATGAGTGATCAAGTTTCATTAATGACCAAAGGTATTTTCTAATCTGGAAACAGAATATAAACATATCTCAAAACTTCTGTATTCTAAGTGATACATTTGTCCTCAGCACCAAGGCTGCATCTCTACAGCAAATTTATAAACCTTGCAGTATGTAGTTAAATGCTGCAGAATCATTAGGATATGTATAATGTAAAGAAGCATATACTGTGCATGTGTGTGTGTGTGTGTGTGTGTTTGTGTGAAAGATTTCACTATGTATTTCTGAATGACCTAAAACTCACTTCTACACAAAGCTATCCTCTAAGTCAAGGAAATTTGCCTGCCTCTGCCTCCTGAGTTCTGGGATTATGAGCATTTCATTATATTGTGCCTGATCAGAAACTTATACTTTTGTCTGACTACATGATTTATGACGAAGATATATGTTTTATTTGTGGCAGAAAAAATGTGAAGTCAAATATTCTATATTATAGCAACTGATCATACCAACCATGAAATAGCATGTAAATTAAGGTGACTGTAAACACCCTCACGCTAAATCCCAAATTCTTTCCTTAAAAATCACCACCAAAATATGGTAATTACAATTGCATTTATTTTTCTGTATTTCTAACTAGATGTTAATATAAACATTTTGTCAAACTCTTTCAATATATACATAAGATAAATGTAAAAATTACTTAAATATTAAGTTGGTAGGAATTATAATTACCAGATAATTCCTAGACTTTTGGATGTAAGTCAAATGATAGTACAGTTGTTCGTTTTGTCTTTATTTGGAAAGTAAGATTGCTATACTTACTGTCTTTGTTGTTTTTCTATTGCTATTACAAAGAACACTCATAAAAGACAGTTTCCAATTTGGGTTTACACTTCACATTAGGTTACAGCTCAGGATGGTAGAATAAAGGAATGGTGGCAGCAGCAACTGAGAGGTTACATCTTGATTCACAACTACAAGGCACGGAAAAAGACACAGGGAATGGTACAGATTTATTGAAATGTTCAAGACCATTCCAAATAGTCAGCTCCTTAACAAGGAAGACCTCCTAATCATTTCCCAACAGTTTCTCCAACTGAGCACGAGTGTTCAGTATGTGAACCTGTGGAAGTCACTCTTATTCAAACTATCACATTCTATTCTCTGGACTCTACAGAACTGTGGTCATATTACAATGAAAGTTATAGTTCACCCAACTTCAAAAGTGCACATAATCCTTCACAGTTTAAATTTCCAATCTCTTCTTTGTTTCAAGATAATCTCTTAATTGTAACCCTGTGTAAAATAAAAGTCAAGTGGCATTCTTTCAACATATAATGGCATAGCATAAACATTACCATTTCAAAAAAAGTAGAATGAAAAGGTTTAGTGTTGGAGACAGGATATGCTGGACAGAAGTAAAGCCTGAAGGATGATGGGAGGACCTGGTGGCTGATTCTGCTTTGATATGTTAAATAGGCACCTCAGTGAGTGTTTATCCAGGGTTTGGTTTTGAGACCTAATATCTGCCTTTCCAAATTTGATGCCTTCAACATATTTCTCTCTTGATCTGGTGCTAGTCCATGTCTCTTGCTCTCCTATGAAGATGCTCTAGTATCTCTAACCACTTGAGTTACCCAACTCAATGCAGGCTTTCCAGTCATAACTTCTGTGAAGGGAATTTCCAGTCTCAATTATTTTACATAACCATGGAAGAAGAATTCATGACTCCTTTACTAGTGTTTCCTTCTTGACCCTAAAATTAGCACAATATGGGTGATACTGGCATGTTCAGCTGCCTCCTTGGGATGAAGCATTATCTTCCTTGAATAACATTTGTAGCAGGTTTTATTTGTTGCTGTGCTTTAGGAACAGAAATTTTTTTTTACAAGTTGTAAATTTAGCTGGGTGGGTCTTGCCCTAAGGTCACGCTTCCCTTCATTCTATTTTGTATCAGCTCTGACCATAGTGTCCTTTTAATATAAACCATGGTTTTGTAGGACCCCCATTTTTGAGGACCCCCTCAAGTCACGGGAGTAAGGGTTTTCTAGGAAACATGAGAGGCCTTCTTGTTGCAAAAGCACGAGGCAGTTTAATGGTGGAGCTCTGGGCCGATGCATACCTCACACAGGAGGCAGAGGCACCGACCCCGAGACTCAAAAACTAGGGGTTTCTATGGGGTACAGGTTGGGGAGAATTGGTGTGGTTGCAAGTCAGCAGTATAGTACGTGTGGGCTTAGGGTGACAGGACATTCTGGGGGCCAGGTATATCAGGGTTGACACAGTACATCTGGGTAATGTATAACTTCAAACTGAGTCTTAATGATCAGGAGGGAAGGCGCCGCTCTTCCAGATGGCTGTTCAGTCAGCCAAGATAGCTCAGACCAGTTCCTGTATTCCTTATCTTATCTTTGTGGCTAATTGATTCTAGTTTCAAGGCAACCTGGGCCCGCCTGAGCAATTTTTAACCTTAAGTTTACATCAAAGGAACTCTCTATGTCTTAGATGATTTGAATCTTAAATTCTCAGCCTCAGGCATCTAAGCTCACAAAACAACTCTCTGGACATAAGTTACATGAATCCTAGGCCTTAAATTTCATTTCTCTTCAGTTTGACATTATACTTCCTGGTACTATGTTTCTGATCTAACTATACCTCTGTTATTTCTTTTGTTCTGTTTGCTCTTTTTTTAATTGTAGACCTGCATAAAGCCAATTACTAATAACCACAAGACAGAGTTAATATTGGGCTATCATGAAATCTCCTGCACCAGGAAATTAACTCAATACAGGAAATTAACCCAATACTTTTCAATTGAGCCTAAGACAGATGTTTAGGACAAGGACTGTAAACATCCATATTCTTTGGCAATACATACTTGTTTTGTTTTTTAATTGGGTGTTCATAATATTACATAAACATTTCACTGAAAACATTTAAACATTTTTGTTACTTACTAAATATAAATTTTGCCTCTTGTTCTGGAATGCTATAGTCTGAATTGCTTTCACCACTACTGTCTTCCAAATTCCTCCTAGGACTGTTATCCCCACTTAAAGCATTCAAATGTTTTCCTAGTTCAAAGTCCCAAAGTCTTCCACATTCCAAAAAAACAAAAAAAAACAAAAAAAAAAAAAAAAAACCAGTACTGTTAGGCCTGCCACAGGAACAGACCAAGATTAGGTCCCAATTTATGTCTTAGTGATTTTTTTTTCATATGCTATGATAAGACACCATGATCAAGACAACTTTTTAAAAGAAGTGTTTAATTTGGGCTAACAGTTTCAGAAAGTAGAGTGCTTAATAGCAATATAAAGACTGGAGTAACTAAGACCATACATACATTTTGATTCACAATTATGAGGCAGAGACATTAGAAAACACAATGACATACCACCTCCAGCAAAGCCATACCTTCTATTTCTTCTCAAATAGTTCTACAAATTGTGAACCAACTACTCAAATATATTAATGAGCCTATGAGGCAGCCACTCACTGAAACCACCACAATCACTAAATAAACAATGCCAAAATATAGAATTTTAAAATATGTATTTGATAAGTAGAAAGTAGTATAAATATTTCCAATGAAATAGTTATAAAATGTTATGAACAAGCAATGAAAAAACAGTATATATTTGATATGTTTATATTGATTTTCACTGGATAGTGATATATTTCCCTCTGTTGAGGATATTTATATTTATGTTTATTTTATTTAGGCAGTTTTCTACATTATAAACTATTGTTGAGCATGTTTCAGTCAGTTTTGTTTTTTATAAATGTGACCTACAGTAATTTCCTTTGTTCATTATATTTTGACACTATTCACTGCTATTTTATACAATGATGTACCTAGTGCTGTCACCTACATTAAATTTTCTGGAACATGTATAGTTCACAGATCATATGACTTTGTCCTCAACATGTGCAAGCCACCTATTAATAACTTATTTGTGTCTCATGACTCCTAAGCAAGCAAGTACCACAGAAGTAAATAAAATTACAGCTCAAATTTCTGAGAATATTTAACTGTAGAGTTTATTTTAAAATATTGTTTATTCATATAACTACATTTACTTAATAATCATATAATGTTAGCAATCAGTCACTTTCCCAGCTAGCCCAAAGGAACCCAGTGACAATGTTAGTAGTCAGGCACCTTCCATGATGGCTCATTCAGCCATTTTCTCTTGTTATTATTTTCCCTATCCTCAGGATGCTGCAAGTGGTAGAAAATAATAACCTTTTTCCCCACTCAAAGGAATTATATCTTCATGCATACCTTCAGGATCCCCACTGAGCTGACTCCAATAAAAACCTTAAACCTATAAACATAGTGCCTGACTTCATGGCTTATAGATTCATATGCCTATGCAATAAAACTTGGCCCCAATACCCTTTAGATAATGATTGTAAATGGCCATATAATGGCACATTTCCTCCTATCATTTTAAGGGACCTTTACAACTCTTGCCAGTGAACTGAAAAATGGAAGGAAGTTTCCTACATTCAGCCTTTTTGTTACCTCCACTCTAAACCTTCTCCTTGGTCTTCTTCTTCCCCAACACAGCTCCTTCTTACTATAAAATCTCAGAAGAATCTTCCACTATCAATACAGCTAATGAATCTCATCCTGTCCTTACCATCCCAACTGACTTCTTCAGCTTCCTTTCCTCACCTGGTTTCTCCAGACTTCACCCCTCTGTCACCAGCTACAGGCCATTCTGTTTCACAATAGCACCTACTTTCACCCCACCTACAACTTTTAGCCCTCCCACTATCTGTTCTCACTCTGCAACCAAACCCCTTCCTTGTTTTCCTACTCAGCCTAACCCAGCCTTTGGTCCTCCTTTGCAGTAAGTTACTTCAGTAGATGTTCTAATGATGGTACATGTCCCCTTTTCACTATGAAAACTTCCTGATAAAGAAAAAGACTAGGATCCTATACTTCTAATTCCTCCACTTTTATTAAAGAATTTCAGTATATCTCTCAATCTTATAGTCTCACATTCACTTACCCCTGAGGAATGCAGGTGAATGTTGGAGCAGGCTATTGCACATGCAGATGAAATGCAGCACACCAACACATCACACCTGATTGTGTCTAAGGCAGTGGCTAACCAGGATCTTCAATGGAATTATAACACCACAAGTGACATCTTAACTAGAGACCAATTTACAACTTTCCTCCTGGCTGGTCTCTGTAAGGCTACCCTTAAACCAGTAAACTGTAAAATGCTCTTAGGAGATCATCCAGGAAAAACAAGAAAACCTGCCTCAATTTTTTGAGTGCCTTACCATGTCCCTGTTACAGTATACTAATCTAGACCCTGAAAACCAAGAAGGCAAACAACTTTTGGTGACCTATTTCTTTTCCCAAAGCTTTTCAGATATTAGGGCCAAGCTTTAAATGCTTGTACTGAGGACTTCTAACTCCATAGGCAGAAGTCATACCTCTGGCCTTTAAGAGATGAAAACCCAACAAATACCATATGCTATTCTAGGATGTTCAATCAGGTTGGCAACTGCCGAGCTTCCCTTCCAGGGAACCTTCCAGGTTCCTGCTAGAAATGTGGTCAGCAGAGCCGCTTGGGCTTGCTTTAATTACTGCAAGTTACTGGTATTATTTCCAAACTGCCAACAAGAGGGACATTGGGCTACTGATTGCCCTTATGTCACTGATTGCACATGGATATAACTACCAAATCATCCACCAGTGGATAGGCTGAACTTGCCCATGGATGACTGAAGAGGACCAAGATTCCTTGAAAAGACCACTATCATCACTGACAGGGAGCCCTGAGTAGTCATTAAGGTACCAAGAAGACCCATCTCCTTTCTTTGGGACACTGAGGCCACCTACTTGATCCTGACAGAGCTTTAGGAATCCATCTCTCCTTCTCGTTTCCCTATTGTTAGGGTAGGAAAACAACCCTTCAAACCTAACTAGACACCAATACTCAGTTGTGGTTTTAGGGGTGTTCCTCTCACACCTTCTTTTCTGATAGAGCCAAAGTATCATATTCCCTTACTGGGAAAGGATGCTCTAGCCAAAGTGGGAGCCTCTATTTCTTTGGCTCCCACCATTTGTCTGAACTCAAGGTTGCTACCAGCCCACTCTCCTCTTCTTTCTAGCTCTGCAACCTACTAGCTCTAATGTGAGATTTCCTTTGCCAGCTTCTCAGGTGGACCCCCAAGTCTGAAACATGCAGAATCCCTCTATTACTAAACACCTTTCCCCTATTGTCATCAAATTATAAGACCCTATCCAATACATCACCAATGCTCAGTACCCATACTCTTTCAAGAGCCTCACTGGACTTAAAGCTATCATCTCTTCCCGCCTAAGAAAAAAATTCTTCATTCTACTTCTTTCCCTGTTATTACTACTATACTTGGTTTTAAGAAACGCAATGGGGCCTATCATCTCATTCAAGATCTCCAGCTTTATAATTCTACAGTCTTCCTTTCAATCTTGTTGTGGCTAACCTTTATATACATCTATGTACTATCCCCTCAGGGACCTCTAATTTATCAGTCCTAGATCTCAAAGGTGCATTTTTCTCTATTCTCCTGGATACCCAGTCACAAAACATCTTTGCTCTTACCTGGACTGATCCTGACACCACTTCGATACCCAACTTTTTTTGGACTGTCTTACCACATGGCCCCAGGACAGTATCCACCTATTTGGAAAGGCCTTAGCTTCTTACCTAGTCTGTTTATCTATCCATGAATCTATCCTTATTCATTACAATGATGACATTCTCCTTTGCAGTTCCTCATTAGAAATTAGTGAAACTAACACCTCTGCCTTTCTAAATTTGCTGTCCAGCCGAAGGTACAGAATCTACTTTCTAAAGTCCAATTGTTCTCCCCTCAGGCTACCTACATGTGACTAACAATTATTTCAACCACAAAGCCATTACTTTAGATAAAAAAATCAAATTTTTAGCAGCCCCCTCTAGTAACTAGAAAATTCTATCATTCCTAAGAATAGCTGGCTTTTTATGTTTTTGGGTTCCTTCTTTTTTTCCCTCCTTTTCCACAATTATATGAAGCAGACTTAGGCTCCACCCAGGAATCTCTTCTGTTGGGAATCTGCCAGGCCTGGAATGGGTTGAAGTGGAACACAGTGTTGAACATAGAAGTCACTTTGATGACTGATGATCTCTGGCCAGTAAACTCTCTATGATGAATTCTGAAGCTTCTGGCTTCTAAAACCTTTCTAAAAACTTTCTAGATTATTCCGAGGTTAAAAAATTCTGCTGGTTTGAACAATTAATACCTATAGCCTAAGAGGAGGGGATTAAAAAGGCATTAATTGCTAGGGTTTTTTCTTTGTTGCCCACCTCTCATTTCTAAGGGGAGAGGGAGGTTTTGAGCAATAAACTTTTATTGAACCAGGACAAAAGTCACTAGCAGAAGAAAAAAAAACCAAGCAAATATGTATAAACGCATATATTCA
This sequence comes from Mus pahari, assembly GCF_900095145.1. Classification (NCBI taxonomy): domain Eukaryota; kingdom Metazoa; phylum Chordata; class Mammalia; order Rodentia; family Muridae; genus Mus; species Mus pahari. The sequence continues at coordinate 14,880,941 of NC_034598.1, forward strand.
TATACAAATTCATATACACATACACATATACCTTCATGAATTATAGTTGGGCTTAGCTACTTAATTATCTCATAATTACATACTTAAACACATGCACCCATACTTACACAGGCAATATATAGCAAAGGTCCAAGTATCAGTGCAAAAAGAACTCACTCATTTTGAATAAAAAAAAAAAATGAGTTAGAGTGAATTGAACAAGAGTGTGTAAGAAAAACAGCTGTGTCCTCTTTAGTAAGACTAAGCCTGACTTGTTCTTATGAAAGTACCTATTCTGTCCGAAGGTTAAAAAAAAAAAAAAAAAAGAAAAAAGAAAAAAGAAAAAAGAAAAAGCCTTCGTGTTCTTTCTGCTCTCTCTGCCACTTTTTCTTCATTCTTCATTCTATCTGCATTTGGGGTTTTGCTCTCTTCTGTTCCTGCTTTAATGTCCTTTTTATTTATAAAGGAAAGCAAAAGGAGGAAAAATCTATCAGGCTATATGCTTTCTTAATTTCTAAGTTGTTCTGTTAATTTCTAAGATACTCTACTATGCTGCCCTTCTTTCCACTTAATCTCACTGTCTCTAACTCCTTTGTTTTATCTTTCCTTCTTCTGTAATTCAATGCAAATGCAATATAATAATTACAATTTTTGTGAGGTGAGGGAGCCATCTTGGGTCCCGGGTCCCTCTGAGACCAGTCTGCAAAGGACAGCTCGCAGACTGCAGAGGGTGACCAGAAGCCACACAGTTTCTGGGACAGACAGAAGCAACACAACTTCTGGGACAGGCCCCACTCTGGGCTCCAGACATCCTGGAACCTTGCAACCCCACCCCCACCAGAGGAGAGGTGGCCACCTGAGAGGACTCTGACTGCCTGAGCAGGTGAGGGAGCCATCTTGTGTCTCAGGTCCTTCAGAGATCAATCTGTGCAGGTGAGCACTCAGACTGCAGAGGCAACACATCTTCTGGGACAGGCCCTGTTTTGGGCCTTCATCTTCAGCCAGTAAGCAGGTCTGAGCACCAGACTTCTGTGCACCATCCCTGCAAGAGGAGAGCTTGCCTGTAGAGAGAACTCTAATCACTGAGTCTCAGGAGAGAGCTGGAATCCCAGGACTGCTGACAGAGGCTAACAGAATCAAAGGAGGAACAAGCTCCAGTCAGAGACAACTATAACAACTAACACCAGAGATTACCAGATGGCAAAAGTCAAACATAAGTATCTTACTAAGAGAAACCAAGACTGCTCACCATCATCAGAACCCAGCACTCCCACCTCAGCCAATCCTGGATACCCCAACACACCTGAAAAGCAAGATTAGGATTTAAAATCATATGTCATGATGCTGGTAGAGGACTTTAAGAAGGGCATAGTAATGAACTTAAAGAAATACAGGAGAACACTGCTAAACAGGTAGAAGTCCTTAAAGAAGAAACACAAAAATCCCTTAAAGAATTACAGGAAAACACATCAAACAGGTGATGGAATTGAACAAAACCATTCAAGACCTAAAAGGGGAAGTAGAAACAATAAAGAAAACCCAAAGTGAGAATCTCTGGAGATAGAAACACTAGGTAAGAAATCAAGAACCTTAGATGTGAGCATCAGCAATAGAATACAGGAGATAGAAGAGAGAATCTCAGGTGCAGAAGATTCCATAGAGAACATGGACACAACAATCAAAGAAAATGCAAAATGCAAAAAGATCCTAACACCAAACATCCAGGAAATCCAGTACACAATGAGAAGACCAAATCTACAGATAATAGGAGTAGATGAGAATTAAAATTTTCAACTTAAAGGGCCAGCAAATATCTTCAACAAAATTATAGAAGAAAATTCCCCAAGCCTACACAAAGAGATGGCCATGAACATACAAGAAGCCTACAGAAGTCCAAATAGACTGGACCAGAAAAGAAATTCCTCTTGACACATTATAATCAGAACATCAGATGCACTAAATAATGATAGAATATTAAAAGCAGTAAGGGAAACAGGTCAAGTAACATATAAAGACAGGCCTATTAGAATTACAGCAGACTTCTCACCAGAGACTATGAAAGCCAAAAGTTCCTGGACACATGTTATACAAACCCTAAGAGAACACAAATACCAGTCCAGGCTACTATACCCAGCAAAACTCTCAATTACCATAGATGGAGAAACCAAAGTATTCCATGTTCTCACAATACCTTTCCACGAATCCAGCCCTTCAAAGGATGAAAAAGGAAAAACACCAACACAGGGAGAGAAACTACACCCTAGAAAGAACAAGAAAGTAATCTTTGAACAAACCTAAAAGAAGACAGCCTCAAGAACAGAATACCAACTTTAACAACAAAAATAACAGGAAGCACCAAATTTCTTTAATTTCTTTAATTTCTTTTATCATCAATGGACCCAATTCCCCCAATAAAAAGACATAGACTAATGAACTGGCTACACAAACAGGTCCCAACATTTTGGTGTTTACTGAAAGCCCACCTCAGGGACAAAAGAGAGTGTATTACTCAGGGTTCTCTAGAGTCACAGAACTTACAGATAGTCTCTATATAGTAAAGGAATTTATTGATGACTTACAGTCTGCAGTCCAATTCCGAACAATGGTTCAGTAGTAGCTGTGAATGAAAGTCCAAGGATCTAGCAGTTGCTGAGTCCCACAAGGCAAGCAGGTGAATGATCGAGAACCAGACTCCCTTCTTCCAATGTCCTTACATGGTCTCCAGCAGAAGGTGTAGCCCAGATTAAAGGTGTGTGCCACCACACCTTTAATCCCAGATGACCATAAACTCGGAGAACAGCTAGTCTTAATCTTCTGGAATCCATAGCCACTATGCCTCAAGATATCCATACAAAGATCCAGGTCAGAAACTTCTATCTCCCAGCCTCCAGATTAGGGTCACTGGGGAGCCTTCCAATTCTGGATTGTAGTTCATTCCAAATATAGTCAAGTTGACAACCAGGAATAGACACTACAGACAAACAATACCTCAGAGTGAAAGGCTGGAAATCAATATTCGAAGCAAATGGTCCAAAGAAACAAGTTGGAGTAACCATTCAAATATAGAATAAAATCGACTTCCAACACAAAGCTATCAAAAATACAAGGAAGGGCACTTATACTCATCAAAGGTAAAGTCTACCAAGATGAACTCTCAATTCTGAATAACTATGCTCCAAATCCAAAAGCAGCAACATTCATTAAAGGAACTTTAATAAAGCTCAAAGCACACATTGTACCTCACACAATAATAGCGAGAGACTTCAACACCCCACTCTGACCAGTGGACAGATCCTGGAAACAGAAACTAAACAGAGACACATGGACACTAAAAGAAATGATGAAACAAATGGATTTAATAGATACCTACAGAACATTTTATCAGAAAACAAAAGGATATACATTCAGCACCTCATGTTACCTCCTCCAAAAGGGATCATATAATCGATCACAAAACAGACCTCAACAAATAAAAAAACTATTGAAATTATCCCATGCATTCTATCAGATCACCGCAGACTAAGGCTGATCTTCAATAACAGCATAAATTATAGAAAGCCAACATTCACATGGAAACTGAACAGCACTCTATTCAATGATACCTTGATCAAGGATGAAATAAAGAAAGAAACTCAAGATTTTTAGAATTTAATGAAAATGAAGCCACAACATAACGAAACTTATGGGACACAATTCATACAGTACTAAGAGGAAAACGCATACTCTGAGTGCCTCCCAAAAGAAACTACAGAAGGCATACACTAGCAGCCTGACAGCACACCTAGAAGATCTAGAATGAAAGGAAGCAAATTCACCAAAGACAAGTAGATAGCAAGAAATAATCAAACTTAGGGCTGAAATCAACCAAGTGGAAACAAACAAACAAACAAAAAAATAAAAACAACTATTCAAAGAATCAAACCACGAACTTTTCCTTTGAGAAAATCAACAAGATAGATAAACCCTTAGCCAGACAAACTAGAGGGTACAGGGACAGTATTCTAATAAATAAAATCAGAAATGAAAAAGGAGTCATAACAGAACCTGAGGAAATCCAAACCATCATCAGATCCTACTACAAAAAGGCTATACTAAACAAAACTGGAAAACCTGGATGAAATGGACAACTTCTTAGACAGATACCAGGTACCAAAGTTAAATCAGGATCAGATTAACGATCTAAACAGTTCCATTTCCCCCAAAGAAATAGAAGCAGATATCATTAGTCTCCCAAACAAACAAACAAACAAACAAACAAACAACAAAACAAATACAAACCCAGGACGTTAAAGGTTTAGTGCAAGAGTTCTATCAGACCTTCAAAGAAGACCTAATTCCAATTCTCCTCAAAGTATTCCACAAAATAGAAATAGAAGGTACTCTCTACCAAATTCATTCTATGAAGCCGCAATTACTATGATAACTAAACCACACAAAGATCCAAAAAAGAAAGAGAACTTCAGACCAATATCCCTTAAGAATATCGATGTAAAAATAACCAATAAAATCCTTGCAAACTGAATCCAAGAACACATCAAAACAATCATCCATCATGACCAAGTACGCTTCATCACAAGGAGGCAGGGATGGTTTAATATATGGAAATCCATCAATGTAATCCATTATATAAACAAACTCAAAGACAAAAACCACATGATCATCTCATTAGATGCTGAGAAAGCATTTGACAAAATCCCAACACCCCTTTATGATAAAAGTCATGGAACGATCAGGAATTCAAGACCCATACCTAAACATAATAAAAGCAATATAGAGCAAACTGGTAGCCAACATCAAACTAAATGAAGAGAAACTTGAAATAATCCTACTAAAATCAGGTCCAGGCTATCCACTTTCTCCCTACCTATTCAATATACTATTTGAAGTCCTAGCCAGAGCAATTTGACAACAAAAGGAGATTGAGGGGATACAAATTGGAAAGGAAGAAGTCAAAATATCACTATTTGCAGGTGATATGATTTTATATATATATATATATATATATATATTAAAATTTAAAACCTGATAAAAAGATTCAGTGCAGTAGCTGGTTATAAAATTAACTCAAACAAATCAATGGTCTTTCTCTACAAAAAGGATAAATGGGCTGAGAAAGACATTAGGGAAACAACGCTCTTCACATTAGTCACAAATAATTTAAAATACCTTGGTGTGATTCTAAGCGAGTAAAAGATCTGTATGATAAGAACTTTAAGTCTCTGAAGAAAGAAGTTGAAGATCTTAGAAGATGGAAATATCTTCCATGCTCATGAATTTGCAGGATTAATATAGACGAAATTGCTATCCTGCCAAAAGCAATCTACAGATTCAATGCAACCCCCATCAAAATTNCAACTCAATTCTTCACTGAGTTAGAAAGGGCAATCTGCAAATTCATCTGGAATAATAAAAAACCTAGGATAGCAAAAACTATTCTCAACAATAAAAGAA
>NC_034598.1:14886789-14903426 GCF_900095145.1 Mus pahari
TGCTGGCGCAACTGGCAGTTAGCATGTAGAAGAATTTGAATTGATCATTCTTATCTCCTTGTACAAAGCTCAAGTATAAGCGGATCAAAGAACTCCACATAAAACCAGAAACACTGAAATTTATAGAAAAGAAAGTACGGAAAAGCCTCAAAGATACTGGCAAAGAACAAAAATTCCTAAACAGAACAGCAGTGGCTTGTACTATAAGATCAAGAATTGACAAATGGGATGTCATAAAATTGCAAAGATTCTATAATGCAAAGGACACTGTCAATAAGACAGAAAAACCACTAACAGATTAGGAAAGGAATTTTACCAATCCTAGATCTGATAGGAACTAATATCCAATAAACACAAAGAGCTCAAGAAGCTGGACTCCAGAAATTCAAATAACCCTATTAAAAAATGGGGTACAGAGCTAAACAAAAAAATTCTAAACTGAGGAATACCAAAGGGCTGAAAAAATGTTCAACATCCTTAATTATCAGAGAAATGCAAATCAAAACAACCCTAAGATTCCATCTCACACCAGTCAGAATGGCTAAGATAAAAAATTCAGGTGACAGCAGATGTTGGTGAGGATGTGGAGAAAGAGAAACACTCCTCCATTGCTGATGGTATTACAATCTTAGACAACCACTCTGTAAATCAGTCTGGCGGTTCCTCAGAAAACTTTACATAGTACTTCCGGAAGATCCAGCAATACCTCCCCTGGGCATATACCCAGAAGATGTTCCAACTGGTAATATCGACACATGCTGCACTATGTTCCTAGCAGCCTTATTATAATAGCCGGAAGCTGGAAAGAACCCAGATGTCCCTCAACAGAGGAATGGATACAGAAGATGTGGTACATTTACACAATGGAGTACTACTCAGCTATTAAAAACAATGACTATTAAATTCTTGGACAAATGATGTATCTGGAGAATATCCTTAGTGAGGTAACCAAATCACAGAAGAAGTCACTAAATATGCACTCAGTGATAAGTGAATATTAGCCCAGAATCTTAGAATACCCAAGATACAATTTGCAAAACACAAGAAAATCAAGAAGGAAGACCAACATGTGGATACTTCATTGCTCCTTAGAATAGAGAACAAAATACCCATGAAAGGAGTTAAAGAGACAAAGTTTGGAGCTAAGATGAAAGGATGGACTATCCAGAGACTGCCCCACCCAGGGATCCATCCCATAATCAGCCACCAAACCCAGACACTATTGCATATGCCAGCAAGATTTTGCTGAAAGGATCGTGATATAGCTGTCTCATGTGAGGCTATGCCAGTGCCTTGCAAATACAGAAGGGGATCCTCAAAGTCATTTATTGGATGGAACACAGCGTCCCTATTGGAGGAGCTAAAGAAAGTACCCAATGAGATGAAGGGGTCTGTAATTCTATAGTTGGAACAGCAATATGAAATAACCAGTATCTCCCGAGCTTGTGTCTCTAACTGCATATGTAGCAGAAGATGACCTAGTCAGCCATCAATTGGAGGAAAGGCCCCTTTATCTTGCAAACTTTATATGCCCAGTAGAGTGGAACGCCAGGACCAAGAAGTGGGAGTGGGTGGGTAGGGAAGAAGGACAGGGGAAGTGTATAGGGAAGTTTTGGGATAGAATTTGAAATGTAAATAAAAAAAATCTAATTTTAAAATATGCGATTTTTGTATGTTTTCTAGGGGAATACATCAAATGGCTGATTTCGATTATCCTTTGTTTTATTGTTGTTGATGATGATGTTTTGGCTGTTTTTCAATTTTTTTCATATTTTCTTTTTTTACATTTCAAATGTTGTCCCCTTTCCTAGTTTCCCCTCAGAAAATCCCCTATCTTCTTCCCCCTCCCCCCTGCTACCCAACCCACACATTCCAGATTCCTAGCCCTCTCGTTCCCCTATACTGGGGCATAGAACCCTCACAGGACCAAGAGCCTCTCCTCCCATTGATGACCAACTAGGCCATTCTTTGCAACATATGCAGCTAGAGCCTTTAGTCCCACTATGTGCTTTCTTTAATTGGTGGTTTAGTTCTAGGAAGCTATGGATGTACTAGTTAGTTCATATTGTTGTTCCTCCTATGGAGCTGCAAACCCCTTCAGGTCCTTGGATATTTTCACTAGTTCCTTCATTGGGGACACTGTGCTTCATCCAATAGATAGCTTTGAGAATCCACTTCTGTATTTGTAAGGCACTCACAAAGCCTCTCAAGAGATGGCTTTATCAGGCTCCTGTCAGCTAGCACTTGTTGGCATCTGCAATAGTGTCCAGGTTTTATGGTTGTTTATGGGAAGGATGCCCATGTGGGGAAATACCTGGATGGTCATTCCTTCAGTCTCTGCTCCAAACTTTGTCTCTGTAACTCCTTCCATGGGTATTTTGTTCTTCCTTTTAAGAAGGATTGAAGTATCCACACTTTATTGTTGCTTCTTCTTGAGTTTCATGTGTTTTTCAAATTGTATCTTTGATATTCTGAGCTTCTGGGCTAATATCCACTTATCAGTGAGTGTATATCATGTGTGTTCTTTTGTGATTGGGTTACCTCACTTTAGATGATATCCTATAGATCCATCCATTTGTCTATGAATTTTATAAATTCACTGATTTTAATAGCTGAGTAGTAGTCTATTGTGAAAATATACCATATTTTCTGTATCCATTCCTCTGTTGAGGGACATCTGGGTTCTTTCCAGCTTCTGGCTATTATAAATAAGGCTGCTATTAATATAGTGGAGCATGTGTCCTTTTTTACAAGTTGAAGTATCTTCTGGGTATATGCTGGATATTCCAGTAGTACTGTGTCAAATTTTCTGAGGAATTGCCAAACTGATTTCCAGAGTGGTTGTACCAGCTTGCAATCCCAACAACAATGGAAGTTTGTTCTTCTTCCTTCACATCCTTGTCAGCATCTGCTGTCCCTTGAATTTTTGTTCTTAGCCATTCTGACTGGTATGAGGTGGAATCTCAGGGTTGTTTTGATTTGCATTCCACTGATAATTAAGGATGTTGAACTTTTCTTTAGGTGCTTCTCAACCATTCAGTATTCATCAGTTGAGAATTTTTGCCTTGCTCTGTACCTCATTTTTAATAGGGTTATTTGGTTTTCTGAAGTCTAACTTCTTGAGTTCTTTGTATATATTGGATATTTGGTCTCTATCAGATTTGGGATTTGTAAAGATCTTTTCCCAATCTGTTGGTTGCCTTTTTGTCTTATTGACAGTGTCCTTTGCATAATAGAATTTTTGCAATTTTATGAGGTCCCATTTGTCGATTCTTGATTTTATAGCACAAGCCATTGTGTTCGGTTCAGGAAATTTTCCCTTGTGCTCATGTGTTCGAAGCTCTTCCCCATGTTCTCTTGTATTAGTTTCAGTGTCTCTGCTTTTATGTGGGATTACTTGTTCCACTACGACTTGAGCTTGGTACAAGGAGATAAGAATGGATCAATTAGCCTTCTACATGTGTTAATTGCCAGTTGATCCAGCACCATTTGTTGAAAATGCTGTCTTTTTTCCACTGGACGGTTTTTGCTCCTTTGTCAAAGATCAAGTGACCATAGGTGTGTGGGTTAGTTTCTGGGTCTTCAATTCTATTCCATTGATCTTCCTGTCTGTTGCTATACCAGTACCATGCAGTTTTATCACAATTGTTCTGTAACACAACTTGAAATCAGGGATCGTGATTCTACTAGAACTTGTTTTATTGTTGATAATAGTTTTCATTATCCTGGGTTCTGTGTTATTCCAGATGAATTTTGAAATTTTTCTTTCTAAATAAATGAAGAATTGAGTTGAAATTTTGATGGGGATAGCATTGAATAGATAGATAACTTTTGGGAAGGAAGCCATTTTAACTATATTATTCCTGCCAATCCATGAGCATGGGAGATCTTTCTTTTTTTTGTTTTTTGTTTTTTTGTTTGTTTGTTTTTTGTTTTTTGTTTTTTTACAATGGTTCTCAAAAAGTTAAAATATGAATTTACATCAAAAGTTGAATAACAAGTTTTCAACAGAGATGTTTATGCATGTTTTCATTTTGACTAATTATTTAGCTAGGCATCCATTATCTGTCACTAGCTCCACGGGTTCATTGAGAGTTAAAAGCCATCACTTTTATGACTAAGTTATTATTGAAGCTTTTTATAGATAAACACAGTCAATATTTTATCTTCTATCCTTGGACCTACCATAAATAATTAGTTCCCATTTATGTCCATTGACAATTGTTTTATAGCCTTTTGGAATATGTGCTAAGTTGTGAATGTCTTCTTTATATCTCAGAAGCAATTAACTCATGACACACAGAGATTGGCAGAGTTCTAATTGTAGTTTTATCAGAGAGGGCTTTAATAGCAGTCCCATTATAAGGAGCTTAATAAAACTAGTATAATTTTAGAATTTATTTGATCATCATTAAGAATTAAGAAATCATCTCTTAGTCTATATAGAATCACTTCAATACAGTACACTTTCATTGATCTGCAGAAATAATTTCATTTTTACAGGAAAGCCCTCAACATCGCTTGGTATTTTTATATTTCATACCATCCCCAGCCTTCAGGAAAGATAGAATGAATTAGCTACTCCTTTAAAACAACCCTTGTCAAACTTTGTCACATCATATCTAGATTGGGTAAAACTCCTATTGCTGACTCTTTTCAGGCTAGAAGCTTTCCCCAAGAGACCTCATTTTGTTACAACTTTTGAGCTTATGTATGGATGGTCAGTTCTTACTCCTAGTCTTTCCACCAAACCCTCTCCTCTCCCTGATAACTTAATCACCCCTGTCTTAGTTAGAATTTTACTGTTCTGACTACAAACCATGACCAAGGCACTCTTATAAGAATAACATTTAATTGGGGCTAGCTTATTGGTTTAGAGGTTCAATCAATTATCATCAAGGTGGGAGCATGGCAGCATTCAGGCAGGCATGGTTCAGGAGGAGCTGAGAGTTCTACATCTTCATCTGAAGACTTCTAGGAGAATACTGACTTCCAGGCAACTAGAAAGAGGGTCTTAAAAATCATGGCCTCAGTGACACACCTACTCCAAAGTCACACATCCAAATAGTGCCACTCCCTGGGCCAAACATATTGATACCACTACAGCCCCTTTACTATGTCATCTCTGCTCCCTCCTATAGAACATTACTGACCACCACCTACCATGATCACACACTATTTCCTGTCTACTACTTATCAACATTGTACATCAGATCCTTCTCTTCTCTCCAGACCATCATCTTTACCCTTTCCCCTAAATGCCTAGGCCTCTTCAAGCTAATTCTTTTAACCTTCTTAGCTGATAACCTTGAGAGATTCTTTCATTGGATTCACCTGTCTCACCTCAAGCTCTTTAGCTCTCCACCTCAAAATAATTCTACTTACACATAGAGTTTAACAGCACCCTGCTCTCTTAAGTTTCAAAGGTCATCAAGACCAACCTTGTTCCAATTCCAGAAGAATGAAGTTCTACTCTGGCAATTAGTTGTACTTGACCTTACTGGATTAGACATGGGGTTTTCCATCTCCCCTTCCTGTTTGTTTCTATCTAGGATAACCCTTACATATGGAAATTCAAAGTTTGAAAAGCTCATGCTTGACAAACAGTCTTTTTAAACGGGGTTGGGGAATTCCTCTATCCTGGATGACAGGATATGATCAGAATTAGCATCATGCCTATATTCACTATTCCTTCTAAATATTATGACCTTTTCATTTGCTTCCTTTTTGACCATACAAACAATTATTATAATAAATATCCATGCAGATATGGGGGCTGCCTATATTGGTCTTGTCTATTGCACATGTCTACTTCACAGACCAATTGCCTCTTCTATCTATGATTTAAAGCCCTCTTCTTCTATATCCAGAAACCATGGATTCCCAAGTAGAAAATAGGAGTTGTTGGAAAACTCTATAGCACCAACAAATATGGGCTCCTGATAAGCGTGATTTATATCATTGGAAATATGTCCCAATTATCCAACCTCTGGTGATTGGAGAAATAGAAGAATTAAACACTCCTCCAAGGTCATCCCATCTTTGACAACCTTGCTCCTTAATAATACTAATATGGTGGTGAGGATCAACTATGCCCCAATATTGATGACATCCTTAAACAGTAAGAAGCAATTTAAAATATCAGACACCCTTATCTCTGCCTCACCATCACCCCCTTTTTGTTCTCCTCTTAATGATAAGGAAAAGAGAAGAGTGTTAGCAATAAGGCACCATCCTGGCCATCCTCAAGTGACTCAGTGCAACAATAATACATATCACTAGCTGCCCAGAGGTAACCCAGTCTCCTTGTTGCCCCTGTGGAATACCCTCCTGGGCATATGCCATGGCCTCAATCAAAAGCAGTATTTTCCTTCTTCCACACATTTTTCTCTTTCTCCTCCCAGAGGCAACCTCTGTGTTCACCTCAGCCCTCTCTCTTAATAAACTGCCCATGTGAAAGCTGTTGCACAGTGCGATTTTATCAAAATTATGCCATATGCTAAATATTTAATCTTGAAGAAGTTACTTTCATGAGTCAATCATCTATTTGAAAAGAAAAGAAATAATTCTTCACCGGCTGTTGTCAGCAAGAACTTAGTGTTATCAAATGTTTAGAAGCATGTAGCAAATAGAAAGATTTACAGAATCATTTTATAATACTTTACCCTTGTTTCTCCCCATAAAACCACCCCAGTTCCACAACTATGATAGCCTAATTGTAGGAGGAAAAATATTTAAAAAGCAATAAACTTTAGCACATCATTATTTAAATTTCTCAGACTTCCGCAAAACCTGTATTAGAATAATAGCTGATATTACCACTGTAAGAATACAATCTGCCTTCTTACTATGCCACTCAGCTCACCTTCATTCATATACTATGTCTTCTTGTGTTGTGTTCATATCTATTTTTATTTATTTATATCTGAGCCAATGGCAAACGTGTACAAAATAATCACTTTTATTAGCTTTCAGAAAACGGGCAGCCCCATTTGATATTATTGTACATTAATCATGTTGATATTTATACAGCTGTGTACTATTTATTACCACATTACAGGCCCATCAGACTTGTCATTAATAAAAATTCATTCAAAATACTACTGAATCATATATACATATATATGGAGAGAGATTGAAGAATTTAAAATTTTATTATATCTCTGAAGAGGCATTAATAAAAATTTATCATTATGTGTACTGAGAAATTTAAACTTTTGAATTTAGAAGTAGACACACACATACCAACCACAACAACAATAAAACAACAATTAAAGAAAAAGGTGTCCCAAATTTGAAAAGAGTGTGGTGTGTGTGTGTGTGTGTGTGTGTGTGTGTGTGTGTGTGTGTGTTTATGTGGTGTGTGTGTGTGTGTGTGTGTGTGTGTGTGTGTTTAGAGGAAGGAAAATGATATAATTACATAATAATCCTCTAAATATTTAAAAAATAAAAGAGACAGTGGTCAGTATGGCTGGATGTTTTAAATTTTTTAACTAAAATTACTTATAAAGGATAGTTTATTATTTATCCTCTTGAAAAACAAAAGTAACAGAAGGAAGAGCTAATGAGTTTTACTGTAAAACCTTTAAGACTCCTTGGAACATTTTTCCTTAGATGCTTATTAAGACTTTTTCCAGAAATCCATTAATATAATTGGTTTGCATTACACAGTGTACAGGAAGACATCTGCATCAATGATAGATGATATAAAGACTGACAGCTCGGTTGATAGGTTAAAGATAGATAATAACTTTAGTTTATGAAGTTAGTTGAGAAATGAAGAAAATTAATAACCTGAAAAAAAAAAGGCCCTAGTACTCTTCTTTTAAACACTTGGTTTCCTGTGTTACATGAGATAAATGAAAAAGCTAAAAGAGTGTATTAGGATTTCATACAAATCATACTCTTGAAATACGGAATTTTATGACAGTAGGACATCATATATTCATAAGCTAATAGGCAAAAGAAAGATCTCTACACATATTAATTCAGAATTTCTATAGTTAGTACTTAAGCATTCAATGTACAGACTTTATGCCAGATACTGGTTGAAGAACTGTGATATATATAAAACAGATGCATTGTTCTTGTACCAGAGAGTTTCTTAGCATCATGGGCCAGGACAATCCACACAAATAGTTATGATATAAGTAACAAGAAGTGCTTTTTAATAGCAATTCATTTTATTTTGTTGTATACTTTAGTTTACTGTGAACTAATTAAAAAATATAGAAAATGTTCTAAAAGCATGTATAAGAAAATGCCTCACATACTTCAGTTCCACCTGTGAGGGAGAAGAAACCAATCATGGGAGGTAGAAGGAGGGAGGAACCTGGGTGGGAGAGGGGACAGGGAGGGAAAAGTGGGGATATGATCAGGTATGTGGCTGAGAAGAGACAGAAGAAAAGCCCTGAGGGCCAGAATCAATGGACGTATGAAACCTCCAGGAGCGGAAGGTGGGAGGAACCTCTAGAAAGTACCAGAGACCTGGGAGGTGAGAGACTCTCAGGACTTAAAGAGAGGGAACTTAGATGAAGTGCCCAATAATGGGGACAGGGAACTCATAAATTCTTTCTCCAGTAGAAAGACAGAGCATCAAGTGAACAAATAGAGTTGCCATCCCACTGACCCAGAATTGTTCCTGTCTAGAAGAAATGCCGAGACAAACATGGAGAAGAGACTGAGGGAAAGGAGGTCCAGTGATGGACCCAAATTGGGACCCAGCTCAAGGGAAGGTTCCAAGGCCTGACACTATTACTGAGTTTATGGTGTGTTTATAGACAGGAACCTAGCATGGCTTCCCTCCAAGAGGCCCAAGAAGCAGCTGAGAGCATCAGATGCAGATTCTTACACCCAAACATTCTTACACCCTGAAGTCAGGGGCCGCTGGGGTTGAATTAGGGCGAAGGTTGAATGAAGTTGAGGAGGACAACTCCATAGGAAGACCAGCTGTCTCAACTATCCTATACCCCTGAGATCACTCAGACACTGGCCCACCAACCAGTCAGCAATGCATGAGCTGGTCCAAAGACCCCTATATGTACACAGGAGAAGACAGACTGGTCTTGCCTTGGTGTGAGAAGACTCACATAACCCTCAAGAGACTTGAGACCCAGGGAGTGAGGAAGCCTGTGTGTGTGTGTGTGTGGGGGGGAACATGACATCTTCTTGGAGATGTGGGGTGGGTGGAGATGAGCGGGAGGAGGAATGGGAAGATGAACTGTGGGCCGGTAATGACTGGTGGCATGTTAAAAAAATATTGAGAGAGAGAGAGAGAGAGAGAGAGAGAGAGAGAGAGAGAGAGAGAGAGAAATTGCCTCACTAATCCAGTTTTCCAAATGAAAAAATAATAAGAAACATAATGGCATGTGATCTTAAAGTGAGTGTTTGCTACAGTTCGTATGCTGTAGACTGAAAATACCACTTCAATATCCAAGGCTCCATCTACAGAAAACCTAGCCATTTTACATCATTTACCTGTGACTATGTAAATGAGGTTTCAATAGAGCAGGTCTGAGTGTTTCAAATACAAAAGGGCAATACAAAATTGAATCCTAATAGAGTATATACCTCACACAACAGTGAATAAATCAGAAGACTCTACTCTAGTAGAAGTGTTATCAGATAAATGCTACATGATGTAACTGAAAGAATTTTATATGTAAGTCAAATCAAATTAAATATTATTAATATCAAGATGAATATTATTACAGAATATATAATACAGAGTAATGAAAACTGTGGGGGAAATTAAGAAATTCTGTGTAATGTAGTCTGTCCTGCATTAATACCTCTTCAAATATAGACTATAGAAGAATGTTATCCAGCAACCTGAGTGCTCTGGAGAAAGATTGTATCCAAAGACCCAGTTCTGTGTGAACCAGCTGGAATGCAGATATGCTACAATCTTTAGTCTCTCTGTCTGAAATATAAGCATGCCCACAGACATACATTTAAGGCAAATTATTTTGTAGAAGAAACAGCCATGTTTGAAAGGGAAATCTAATGGAGGGGCAGACAAAGTGATAAATCAAAGGAAATTTTGACAGAATGAGTCAGAGATAGGATATGCCTAACTCACAAAAGAACAGATGGGAAAAAGAAGCTAATTAAGAGCAGCACAGGGAGATAAAGTAAGTTGAGAATCAATTCAGTTTGTGCAGTGTAGTTGAGTTTATTTCCTAGATCTGTACAGTTTGTGTAGCTCACAAAGTGCAGGACAACAGACAAAGTTCAAGACAGATTAAGAAGAAACCAAAAGATTAGAATAAGTTGCCAGCATCAATTTGAGGTCAACCAGACAATTCAGTGAGAATCTGAGACAAACCAATATGAATCAATCAGCTTGGAGAGGAACTTCAGTCACAACAGTTGGATTGAACCAGGCAGCTGTAATCCATAAAGAGCTGGAACATGTAATTTTATTCAGCAATAAAGGCAAATAAAAGAGACATTTACAGTAGATAAATTTAAAGGTATATTTACATTATAATTTTAAGGAGTAAAATTAATTAAGATAATTGAGTTTCTTAAAATAGTTTCAAAGATAAAGCAATATTTTAGTTGAATAGTTATTAGGCCATGAGACCTTTTAAATCATTGTTCATACGTCCTACTTTTCATCTAAGATAACAAAACTAAAGTAAATCTAAACAACAACAACAAAACCTACTAGGGATTCATCAGAATTCATACTAGTTGGTACTACTAATTTATATTAAATGTCCTTTATTGCCAGTTCTTAGAGTAATTAACTTTTATACATCCATTTTGAATTTGGCATTTAGAATGAAATGATTTCATTGAGCAATATTCATAACTATGATAAACTGATCACAACTTTAGCGCCCACAGCTACAGGAACTTGGTTCCTAAAAGAGAAGCTGAGGCTGAATGGGAGAAAATGGTGAGAGAAATAATGAGACCAAGGCAAAGATACTGATCAAGGACCAAAATTTACTTAATAGTCTGAACTTATAAAGGGGGAAGGCCCATCCCCCACCACGCTAGGCTCTCCTTTTTTCTCCAGGCTCTTGTCTCTTGGTCACCATGCTGTTGCTTATTGAGGATTGTGTCAGGTAGACAGGTTCAGCCTCTCAGTTGGTAGTGGCAACTTGGAGAAAACCACAGAGGTGGCAGAACAATGGACAGAAAACTCCACTCTAGGTGGCCTAGCTCACAGTTGCAGAACAGGTCTGAGCCAGACTGCTAGGCTGGGGGAGGCTACAATTCCTCCCTAATTATGTAATAAAATTAGTTGGACTGGGGCATAAAATTTACATATGCTCCTTGGCCCTGCCTAGAAATTATGGTGGATGATGGCTGTGCCTGTCTTAGGACTGTGGTTTCATTGAACTTATTCTTATCTGTGCTAGAGAAGACATGCACCTTGTTTGTGTTTTTCTGCACAAACACAGCTCTGTGGTGCTATTATGAACAAACCACAGCCTCTTGCCACATGCCTCTGTCTTAGATTGAAATGAGTCATAGACCCAGTGGCCCGTCCTTGGCTGCCAGTCCTCATTGCACATCTTTTTTCCAATCAGACTAAAATCACAATATGCACTCAATGCATCTCTTCATATTGATGAATTTCTGCCACTGCACTTGCAGAAAGTGCACCTTCATGGAGGTAACTGACCAGCTTGAAATACAAAGCTGAAAGTTGAAAAGCAACAGGATTAAGGTTGTCTGTGGGGAAGTCCAGGTACTCTATTCAGTTGCAAATTAGCAATGATCAAGCCCAACCTCTCGCCTCCTGTTGTGGGGGAGGTGACTTTGATAATCAACAGAAAAGATGTTACTTCTCATGTAAATAGGCTATGCTCCAAGTTAACTCTGCTGGCTAATAAAGATTTTTTAGCTATCTTCATAATAGGAATCTCTAATATTGGATTTATTGCTAGACCAGTCCATGATTGAGTCAGAATAACTGGTCACATTAAAGGAAAAAGAGTCATTATAACTCCTCATTTTGATTAATTTTCCTAACTCAGTTTCCACAGTCACTTATGTACTCTTTCCCACAAGGTTAAAAAGCTTGAAGCAAGGCAGCTTAGCCTGTCTAATCTGGGGTAAAGGCGAGCAAAGGTGGGTCAAGAACATATATGCAATACAGCTTTCTTGCCACAATTGTCAGGGTACTCAGCAAGTTCACTGTTCAGCCTGTCACATGAATTGTTCTTGAAGCTGGCATGCTCCTGAAGCATTCTGTGGAAAAAACACAAGCATGCCCTCTTCCCCATATTAAATACCTGTTCAGGATCATGCTATATACCAATAAGTGGATCCTTTTCATCTCACCTAGGCATGTGTATGCCTAGTTTTAAGATACTATAAGACACTCAGAAAGTTCTTTGGTATCCAAATTTTAAAATTTTAAAAATAAAAAGCATGATTTAAATAATGTGCACAGGTATATAATTTCCCCCTTTATTGTGATTTAAGAAGATATAGTTTTAAGGTTCCACAATAACTTGTCATTGAGAAATAAAAAAAAAAAAAATTCCAGGAAAATGGGTAACATTAAATTGTTGACAAAACATCTCAAATACTTGACTGTAATAACCAGTTCCAATATCTGTTAATCTGATTGGGAACACCAAGCAAAGAAAGAAAGAAAGAAAGAAAGAAAGAAAGAAAGAAAGAAAGAAAGAAAGAAAGAAAGAAAGAAAGAAAGAAAGAAAGAAAAAAAGGAAGGAAGAAAAATTAGCATAGGCAATGACTAATTACACTTTTAGTTGCTTCTCTTTTTAGAGCTGTTGTAACTAGAAAGCCTGAAAATGTATCAATTGTCACATTTGCATATTTTTTAAATCAGAAATATGAGTATCCATTTGCAATAATTGATTAAGTATAAGTCCTCAAGAATTAACACCATTATGTGGAACAGATAGAAACTGAGGACACTGAGAACAAGTCTTTACAATTTGACATGCACATTCTCTAAAGATACCAAATTATTATCTCAAGCCATTAATATTTTGATGATTTAAATAATGAGATTGTATGGCCAATTATTCTTATATAAGACCTATAATCTGCCTGAGCTATAAATCTAGTATGGCCTTGCCTTAAGATATCTTGTCCAGGCAATTGAGAATGAGTTCTTAAATGTCCAAAGACAGTCCTTTACAGGAAGTGTATTTTTTCTTAATATGAGTAGTGTATGCATAAACAATTACAAATTTTAGAATTCGTAGTATCTAAGAAATAAACAATTTCAAGTAATATAAGCCCTGATATATATATATATATATATATATATATATATATATATATATATATATCTGGAGAGAGAGAGAGAGACAGAGAGAGACAGAGACAGAGACAGAGAGACAGAGAGAGACTATTAGTATACAAATTAAAGCTTGATTTTTCAACATTTTAACACTGACTACAGCACACAATTTAATTATCTGTGCTGAAACAGGAGGAAACTCAAAAGAATAAACATGTGATCCAATCACATATACTTTTCTCCCATAGAAGAATTTAAATGCACTCAATGTATTCTTTATGGAATGCATACATGCATAAATTTATAGAAATTACAAAAGCATGCATAGAAGCAATCTTTAACAACTTATCTTTTGGAAAATGATTATCAATTTTACCTAAAAAGTTTGCTGTGCAATAGGCCAAATATCAATATTCTGCAATAACCAATTTAATTCCTGTTTGGAACAAGGAACAGATTCTTCCTCAGGTTTTTAAGAAACATTTTGTTGTTGTTGTTTTTCTAAAATACCTTCATGATTTAATCTTAAAATTATTTATTAGCACCACAGCAGTGTCATAATAAGATGTTGAAACGTTACTTGGAGATGAAGAAAGATGATTTTACATTAGTGTTCTCTTTTGCTAAACAATTGCTGTGGGCACATTGAGTAACAATAACTAAAATAAGTAGCTAATATTTGATTACCATTGATTACAATTGAGAACAATTAATTA
This sequence comes from Mus pahari, assembly GCF_900095145.1. Lineage (NCBI taxonomy): Eukaryota > Metazoa > Chordata > Mammalia > Rodentia > Muridae > Mus > Mus pahari. The sequence goes on from NC_034598.1 coordinate 14,900,746, forward strand.
TAAAAGCTTCCTTACTTTCTGCAAAGCCTTTTGTTTCTCACCAGTTAATTTGCATCTCCCTTGATAACATCCTACAAAGTCATAAGTTACCTTAAAACCTTTAGTTGAGGTCTTAGCCAATTAACATCTCCTGGAAGGTTTTAAAAATAATTTGAAGTAAGGAAATCATCTTTCAAATCTTAAATATTCTGTACCACAATTTTTCTAGGATAACTAAGACCCTAAATATTAAAAAGATATTGACTCTGAATCTTTTCTGGAACAACAGCTACTTCCTAGAACTTTAAAGCTCATTATGTGATAGCAAAGATTTGAAGTAAACTTCCCTTCAGAGGCATTTGCTAATAAAATACTTTCCATTTAAGAAACTATATACATTGAAAGATTCGAAGTCTTAGCTTCTTGTATTGAAGCAGAGACAGAAAAATTTTTTTTCTTACATAATGTAAGGCTATTAGCCATACTTAGAGTCAAAACTTTCCAATGATCACAAGCTCACTCAAAACAAACCCTTTACAATTATCAGGATGCAAAGGAAAAAAACAACCTTCCAAATCTATAATAATTCTATATGGAGTAGGCAAGTCAGATTGTAATGCTGCTATAAGTTCTACAGCCTCATTGACCTTTCATAAATCTTAAATTTAAACAATACTACCAGCCACACCAATTGTGCTTGGGAAGACACAGGGAGGTTAAACCTGACTGAGGGCATGGACCAGGGTACCTGTTTAGGGAAGGTGCCCATGACATATGCCCACCTCTATAATATAACAATTTCAGTGCATTCCACCACTAATTTTTATCTGGTTCCCCAAGGAGGGTGATGGGCCTGCAACACCAGACTCACCCCTTGCATTGTCACAAACCTCTTTAATGTCTCCATTGATTTATGCGTGATGATTCAGCTTTTGCCCAGAATTAATTATCATGACCCTGAGGCAATAGAACACCTCTTTGACCACAGAATGACCAGGTATAAGTGAGAACCCATCACCCTCACTCTCGCTGTGCTCCTAGAAGCAGGGATAGCAGCCGGGATTGGCACAGGAATGGCTGGTATTCATTACCAGAGACCAGCACCTTGTGGCCCTGCAGGAAGCAGTTAATGAGGATATTGAGGCTATATGTGTCTCTGTAAATGCCCTGGAAAAATCTCTGTCCTCCTTCTCTGAAGTGGTCCTGCAGAACAGGAAAGGGCTAGACTTGCTTTTCTTAAAGATGGAGGAGTCTGTGCCACCCTCAAAGAGGAGTGATGTTTCTATGCAGACCATACTGGGGTAGTAAGAGATTCCATGCAGAGGCTCAAGGAAAGGTTAGACAAAAGAAAGCGAGGCAGAGAGGCAAGTCAAGGATGGTATGAATCCTAGTTTACTGGTTCTCCATGGCTGACCACCCTGTTAACAGCAGTGACTGGGCCATTAATTATTCTACTATTGCTCCTAACGTTTGGGCCATGCTTGATTAATAAGGGAATTGCTTTTATCCAGAGTAGAGTAGATGCAGTTAAGCTCATGGTCTTACAACCACAGTACCAGCCTGTAATTCAAATAGAAGAGGAATTAGGGAATACAGGCCTTTGAAATTCTAAGATTAGAATTATTAAGTAGAAAAAGAGGGGAATGAAGGGAAGCGAAATTTAAGATGAAATTTAAGACCTGTGATTCATGTAACTTATATCAAATAGTCCAAAGAGGACAGGACCGGGCATGTCCGGGCAGGCCCACTGTTAAAACATTCCTGGGGATGCCTGGCCATAAAGATAAAAGAGGAATGCAGGAACATGTCCAGGCTATCTTGACTGAGTTATCAGCCATCTGGCCTGCTACCTCCTTCTGTCAGTTGCCCTCCTGACATAGTTTGAAGTTATATGTTAATCAGATGTTCCACCATCCTAGATAAGCATCCACCCCTCAGGATTCCTGACATCCTGACTTGCATGTATTATTCTGCTAATGTGTAATCATTTTTGCTGATGTTCAAATGAGCCAATCATATGAAACCGTGCCAATTCTCCCAGCCCCCGACCCTCTCCCTGTAAAAACCCCTACCTTTCGAGCCTCATGGTCGATTCCTCTGTCTCCTGTGTGAGATATGTATAGACCCAGCTCCATCATTAAACTACCTCATGTGTTTACATCAAGATGGTTTTTCGCATTTCCTTGAGTGTGCTCTTTCCCTAGACTCGAGTGGGGGTCCCCAAAAGGGGGTGCTACATGTCTTGGGTACTCTAGGTTTCTGGGCTAATATCCATTTAGTGCATATCAAGTGAGTTCTTTTGTGATTGGGTTACCTCACTCAGGATGGTATCCTCCAGATACATCCATTTGCTTAAGAATTTCATAAATTCATTGTTTTAAATAGTTGAGTAGTACTCCATTGTGTAAATGTACCATATTTTCTGTATCCATTCCTCTGTTGAGGGACATCTGAGTTCTTTCCAGGTTCTGGCTATTATAAATAGGGTAGCTATGGACATAATGGAGAATGTGTCCTTATTACCAGTTGGAGTATCTTCTGGGTATATACCTAGAAGTGGTATTGCTGGATCTGCCAATAGCACTGTACTGGATAGCTTTGTGTCAACTTGACACAGCTGGAGTTATCACAGAGAAAGGAGCTTCAGTTGGGGAAATGCCTCTATGAGATCCAGCTGTAAGGCATTTTCTCAATTAGAGATC